>NW_008239758.1:3194078-3213860 GCF_000691975.1 Corvus brachyrhynchos | reverse complement strand
CCTGTGCCCCCCCCCACCCTGTGCCACCCAAGCCCCCACCAGGCAGTGCACCCAGCAGCTCAGCAGGGAAACAGCTGCTCTCGCACGAACCTGTTGCATTTCACTGTTTTAACTTTTTGAATGCCTTTGCTTCTCAGCTCCATCGCTATAGCCAGGGATCATCCTCAGTCATGCCCTTTTCCTTTACAGGGAATTTCTGCTACTCTGGGCACAGCCCAGGAAAGAAGATCTACCACAGGCAGATTAAGCTGGGATTTCCCTCCCTTTTCAGCAGAGCCTGCTCTCCCTGACCCACAGCTGGTGATGAGCAGACATGTGAGAGACTGTCACCCCTCCAGCACAGCTGCCCAGCAGCTCCTGATCCCTGTCCCTGACTGCACACAAAGCCTCCATCTCTGGCAGGAGCCCCAGTGCTGGGTTAGTTGCATGCACAGACCAGTTTGACACTTACAGTCTCTATGTCGGTAGCTGCAGTGGACTCTGATGCCTTTAAGCTCTAAAAGACCATCATATCTGTGCCTTCTTGAAGCTCAAAACTGAAGTCTCCCTCCATGAATACTCCACAACTCGTTATAAAGAGAAAGGTTTGATTTGTAGAAAAGTATTTTTTACTTATTCCCAGACAACACTAAAATCCTGAAAGACTCGACTCTGAAGAAGTCTCCCTCTGGGGAACATGACCTTTGGATAGGGCAGAACAAAGACTTTTTCAGGTTCCTCCATGTGTACAAGGCATCTGCCCTGCTGGACATCAAAGAAAGCCACCATGATGATAGGAATCTTTACTTTGGCAGAAAATGGCATGTAGCATATAAACAACATGCAGACTAAGATGAGAGCTGGCCTGCTGGGGCTATGTGTGCTGTCTGTGACTCCTGTACATGGCTGTGTGCTGGCTTAATTTTGATTTAGTACCTTTGCCTCATCTGTGTGGATTTATTTAGAAAATTCTATAAAGCAATAAATAACTAAATAGCTAAGGGACCTGAAGCTAACTGGACACAGAATGCCTCATTTACACCACATATTCATATTACTATATATGATTTGTTGCTAAACCATAGAGATTCAGCAACCTTCTGATCACATTTAATTTGTCTGACAGTGCCTGTTTTGCTGACCTCTGGGGCTCCCTGCAAGGCTTGTTTTCCCAGACTCCCAGAGGGGTGGACTGAGCTGGCTTGAATGAGGAGCGTCACATTTACTGCAGGCTGGGAAAAGATGAGGGCTTTGCTTATGGCTGACATGTGTCAACTTTAAACCTGTAATAAGGGCATTTTTAGAAACAGAGGTGTCTGGGTGCTTTTGTCTGGAGCTGACTGCTGTGTGTCACCTGGACAGAGGAGGCACATGAGGAGGGCAAGGTCACATAAAACTCACGACAGTGAATCCGTGGGGCATTAGGAATCAGCTAATTAGAAAGGAAGACTCTGCACACACATCTTGATAATTGGTGATTATGGGAAAGAAAGGATCAAGGAAATATATGGCAGCTAAACAGGATTTTAAGACGATACTAAAGAGACAGAAAGACTCTTCCCTCAAGGCCCAGTAAGCATAAAAGTGGCAGATATGCTTGATAATAGCAGCCCCCTATGCTGCAGTTGCCCTTCCATGAACAGAAGGGTGAAGCTCATCTGGAGTTCAGGGGAGAGGATGGACCTCAGCCACCTCGGACCCCAGGAACAGCCAACATCATGGCAAGAACCCTCAAAAATATGCTGATTTCTGTTTCAAGCCCCACCAGAGGACAATGCCCCACTGTGCAGATGTGACTTCACATTCACATGGGATAATCATTGGGGAGAATTAGGGATCCACCAAAAGCTCCAGAGAGCCACTGGCACTGTGAATTCCTGTGTGGACCATGCTGACACAGTAAAGACAAAGAGGAATGGATTACAACTCTGCACAAATACCCCAGTCAGGGAGCTCCACTCAGATTTCTCTTAGAGTCTTCTGACTTTCATAGTGTTTATACACTGACTGTGGCTTTTTCCACAAGGCTACCAAGTTCTCCCTCCCTCAGGCAGACAATGTCTTTGAAGTAGTGTACAATAAACTGTGTAAAATTGTCCTCCTTTTTCATTTTTTAATCAAGGACGACAGTAGATCCTTAAAATACAGTATTAGACCTTGAAAAAAGAATTGTTCCATGCTACAAAAGGAGACTCTTTAGCATGCAGACCAGCTCCAATAGTCTGCTCCTGCACACAAAACCTGAAGCACAGGTAAAAAAGACAAAGCTAAGATGCAAAATAATTAAGCAACAGTAAAATGCAGCGCAGGTGAAAGCAGCAGAAACTTTTACATTGACATCTAAGACTAAGCAGCTGAAGCTCCCTCCCCAAGCTGAGTGTCAAAGCGTTCAGGGCTCGTACAGCAATAACAAGAATTGTCCCCGGAGAAGATGCAGAGCCCTGGCTTTGCACCATTCACAACCCACTTGTGCAGTGCTCCACTGCTCACGGCATCAGCCAGGACCTGGGAGCACACCCACCCCAGGGGCTCAACAACCACCATTAACTCACTGTCACTGGGAAAACGTTTGCTTCTTATTACATTGAGTTGGCTGTTCTTCCTGCAAAAGAAAGCTGTTCCATAAACATAAGGATTTATTTCCAAATCTCAGCATCCAACACTTGCTTTCCTGCCTATTGCAGATTCTTCATTTTTAAAATCTCTTCTTGTGATACAGACTTTTAGGAAGAAATAATTTATTCAATAGTTTGCTTCTGGTCTTGAATAGCCCTGATGAATAAAAAGATCAAATTAGTGTGTTCCCTAAGCTACTTGTCAAAGTGGAAGGGGAAAATGAAAAATGTTTCCATTCTGTACCAATGACCGGGTAGAACTGCCTTCATTTTACTGGCAAAGATTTACTCCTCACCTCCCTCTCCATTATTGACTCATGGTATGTTTTGTCACAGATTGGGACCCTTGCTCATGTGAGCACTTGTGCACAAGTAGCGCACTTTATCTCAGTGGGATTCATTCAGAGATACAAGTCTGCAGAAATCAGGGCCAGAGCTGCATTTCTGAATGCTGCTGCAATATAAACACTGCAAAACCAAAAAGACACAGCGTCAACAAAACCTCCAGGTAGAGCAGCTCCCCGGCTGTTGACTGAAATGTGTATCTCTAAAGGACTGCAAATGATGCAATCGTGGCATTTCCACTACTCTACAGCAGCACTTATAACTGGAAGGGCACTGGCAAAACTAGATTTAAGGTAAGTCATGTTCCCCAGCACCCCTTTGAAAAACAGAACGAAACGAAATAAACAATTTGAGACAAAACAATAATCTGAGCTGACATTGCAGTATTTGACATGCTTTCAAAACCATTCTGTGTTTTCAGAAAATCCGGCGGGTTCTGTACTCTGGTGTTTCCAGCGGACACAGCTCTTCCTGTAGTATTAGACCTGGCACTGCCACAAGAACTTTGCCCCTGATTGTCTCAATGAAAACACCACAAAAAGGAACGCTTTCCACCACTGACTGAAAACATCTAAAATATACATCTGTGCAGGGATACGTTTATATAATCAGGCAGGAAGAAGAGGAAGAGAGAAATCTGGGAAATAGATGGAAATGCAATGAATGATTTTGCTAAAATCAAGTGAAAAGACAACAAGGATTTGGGGAAGGATTTTTGTTTGTTTGTTTGTTTTTGAGAGATTCCAGTCAGGCTCAAAAGCTTTGCTCATTTTTAGCTGGTGGATTTGAGCCAGAGCCTTTCCTTGGCTCTGACTCAACTCTACTCTATAGCTTTGATTCACTGAAATCTCGGCTGCAGCTGGGGGAAGGGAGACAAGTTGGTGCTGCTCCTGCCAGGGGCAGGCAGGCATTGGGGGGAGCAGCTCACCCACCACTGTCCCTCTTCCTTCAGCGTGGCGTGGGGTCCCTTGCTCCTGGCACCCCCTCAGCTGTCCCTTCCAGACAGAGCTGCTGGATCATCCAGCCTCACCAGGTCCTTTTTGATGCGTGAAAGCGGAGTCGAAGGGAATCAACCCAATTATCTACAGATTCCATGGGGTTCAAAGAGGTTCCAATAATGTCACACCCCCCTGGGAGCTGGTGAGGATGCCCTGCAGCCACAAGACAGGTACCTTCCACACACTGGCAGGGAGCAGGGTACTTGCACACGTGTCCAGACTAGAGTTTGGCTTTTTCTGTCAAGTACAAAACAATGTTTGGCAGCACCAGGTCTCCAGCACAGCCTGCCAAAATGCCCCAGCCCTCCCCAGGAGGGGCCAGCTCCGTGGATGAGCGTGTTGTTTCTTCACCTCGTGTGTTCACGTCTTTGGCTGTGGCCTTCTCCCAGCAGGGTGGTGGTGGGTAACCTGCAGTCTAAGAGCTGCTCTGAGCGCACTGCTTATCACACATCAACAAGCCTGGGGAGGACAGGGACTGTGCAGCACAGCCAGATCTAAACTGCTGATATAAAGTCTGCAGCTTCCATTCAACTGTTTAGCTACCCAAGTCACCCACTTCCCTCTGTGAGTTCAAAAAAATACATTACAGAGAAAGAAAACGGTAAAGGGAGGCAGGTCAGGCTTAGACAGACACGTACGCTCTGGAGCATGTGGCAGGGAGGCAAGGAGAGACACTCAGCTAATTGCAAATTGCTGCCATTGCCATATTAGTCATGCAACATAAATGCTGTCAAGTAACAAGCTTTATGGGAACAGACTCTGATTTCTCTAACAATGCCAGAAAGTGGCATTGTGGCTAAAGGCTGTAAATTAAGCATTGTCAGGGTTGACAGAAATTTGCCAAGATCTGTTAACTAGCAGGAGAAATGGGCTGTACTTGAGACCAGGCTCTTTCAGCAAGCATGGCTGACTGCTGCTTGGGATGCCATGGAGGGGAAAAAGCAGAAAGCAAAGAGAGACAGCTCAGTGGCCAAAGCACACACATAGACTGATTCTGCATGCAGGAGCCCTGGAGAACTCTTTCTCCAGGTAAAGTAACCAAAATCTAACACTGCTTGGCCAGATACTTTCCTCACTTTGGTGCAAACACAATCCTCAGTATTTAACCACATCTTACTCTTCATTCAGCAAACCTCTTCACTTCCCTCATCAAAATGGTAAAGGTACAGCTGTGAGCATTAGGCATGTCTTGCTTCCTTCAAAAGAAATAATTTAGAGATTTTTTTCAGATTTGTTTCTGACTGCAGAAACAGTTGAGCTTGCTCCATTTTGCTGTGCTCTGCACTAATTAGTACCATGACTCCAAAATGCCAATTTACAGCTTCTCACTCAGGAAGTCTTGAAGAGGATGGGAGTCACATATTTTGCTTTCTGGCATTTATCCTCATCCAAAATGAATCTATTCTTAACACAGAGCCATGTGGTAATGGCAAGAAGTACAGACCCTTTCACCCCAAGTGGGCGATTTCACCAGAATTAGTATCTCTGAACCTACAGCAAAGTCGTTTTTGTGCTGCTGTGGGGTTCCTGGTTGTGGGACCTTTCCCAGACTCCCCAGCCAGGCTCCCTTCTGTAGTTTTAAGACAGCAGTCTTAAAACTGCCACTCCGGCAGATCAAGAAGTTCCAGAAGTGTCTCTGTAAAACACCAGCCAGTAAAAATAGATTCTAACAAGCAAAAAATGCAACATTGAGATTAGAGAGTTGCAAAATGGTGAGAGACCATCACTCCAGAGGGGTAGCTAAGCAACAACTGCTTTGTTTTGTTTTGTAATCTATATGAGGAATAAAAATACCACCAAGTACAGAGTCAGCCCAGAGAAAATATTCTCTGTTCTGAAGAAGAGCTGGGGCAATGTCAACTAGTCCAGCTGTCTGCAGTGCATGAGAAAGTGTCATCTGCTTCAAACCTGCCATCTCAGAGCTATTGGCAACCTTGCAACTGACTGTGCAATGTGTCAGATAATGATGGGATGGTTTTATTGAAGCTTTTGTTGATGATTTTTTTTTTAACATTGTATTTAAGTTACTCGAAAAACCTGATACTAAGTCTGATGGCCTAGACGGCATTTACTAACAGAAATAAAGCCTCCTTTAGAAACGACATAAGCTTATATGCTTCGAGTGAGTTAATTAACCTAATGAGCACTACATTAAAACCCTATTAAACCAGGAAGTTCCAAACACCCATCAAAGGAAACACTGTCCGTTCCAAAGTCAAATGTACTTTTAAGTTCATTAAAAGCCCACTTTTAATGTCCAAAAAGTCAGTAACCAGCTAAATTCTGCTGGATGAACTCTAAAGCTCAGGCTGAGATAGGGCAAGACACCATACACAACAAAGAAATGGAAAGTGCTGTATGACTGTCTCAGACAGTACTGAAAACTTTTACCATTTCAAAGGACAGACTCTTCCCCACCAGTTAGCAAGTCCAAGATAAGGCACTAAGCATCAGAGCAACACTCCTCGCTCCTTAAGCCTTGGGAATGGCCACTTGACCAACTAGGAGCCACAGGCACATCTGCTGTCATGCAGCAGGAAGTTCTCTTCCAGAGGAGAAAAACACTGAGAAAAAGATAACAAAAGAAGAAGGTGGGTTTAGCCTACTAAACTGACATTCCTAGATCTTCAATGAACTACGCAGCTGATATCAAGGTAGCTTCCTAATTAAATCTTTACAAGGCTGAAATTTTCTTAGTGAACAAATACAGTGATAATCTTTATGGGTGTTTAAGCACACAAAGACAGAGAGGTGACTCATAACTTCTTAAAGCATGCAAGAGAATTGCTCCCTCATAAGATGAGTATTGCTGAAAATCCTAGTTGGTGCTCACGTGCATGTCAGGAACCCGTCAAAGCTTGTCCTTTAATCCCTCAACAAATAATCATAGAATGGTTTGGGTTTGAAGGGACCTTAAAGACCATGTAGTTCCAATGTTGGCTTTAGTCACCCCAAGACATAGGCATTTACTAAAATCCTTTTTACTGCTGGACCATTTTGAATATCGTGATGTAATATAAAGATATCTGAAAACTGAAAGAGCTTCTCTCACTTTTTTGATCTTTTACATGGATGTAACTCTATCAATATTGTTCAAAGAAAAGAACTTGCCCCAACATTTACAGACAGTATTCTCTCTTTGCCATAGGAGCAGAAAAATACAATCACATACTCTTTTAACATTTAGAAACACATTTTGTCCAAATCACAGGGTTGCCCAATCCCTGCTAAGCCCTGTGGTGTCCATGACATGCTTCCTGACACACCAGGACAGGCAGAGGTAAAGAACTCTCCAGTGAATGTGCTCTAGGGGCTGGGAGGGAAATGTCTCTGAGGAGGAAGATTCTGAACAATCAGCTTCTGAGGAGAGTTCCTGGGGAGGCTGCACAGCCCTCTCCACACTCAAGCCCCTGGTAGTAACATACAGTGTGTAGTTTGGGTGAAGTAGGACAGAAACTTCTCCTATTTCTAAGGTCCAGGTCTGTTTCTTACTGAAGTCAGACAGTGATCACTCTGATTGGGACTGGATCCTAAGTAATTTATATCCCAAGTATTTCTGAGTAATTCAGCCTGTCTTTAGGAGGCAGGATCCATGTTTGAGCACCTTAAGAGGTCTTGCCACCATTGTTACTCTCCAGTGAAGACAAACTTTCTGCCTCCATGGCAAAGCAGACCATCAAGTCACTGCTGTTGCTGACGTTGATTAAACTGGACATAGTGTAAGAAGACAGTAAAATAAAATTACAATTTCCATGTGATGAGCCCAAACAACCAGCCATTAGGGCTATGCCCTTCTCATTCCAACAGATGGAGACAGAGACCTTTGGGTTTAAGCACCATGCCCAAATCTCAAAATCTACAAATTTCGCTATCACCCTAATTTATCCATGCACTCTCCCAAAAGCTTCGGATTCTCACTAACTTTCTACTGAAGGAACAACAATAATAAGGGAAAAAATCAGTTTACAGAAATATATATAGACATAAAATGGAGGCATAAACTAAAAAAAAAAAGAAAAAAAATTATCTTTCTTTTCACCTCCTATATACTACATTACACCCCACCATAGTCCTAAAAGCAGTGTTAGGATGCGAAGTAATAGGTTCGCTTAAACTGTATTTAACTAACTTAACTAAAAATATTCTCGATTTCTGGGAAACAGTCTCATAGTTGGAGGAAAAAACACAAGTCAAACATTTTCCCTGTTTATTGTACTTTAAAGGTTTGGATACTCTTTGTGCTTCATAGCTGCTGTTTAAGCAACTGAAGCCAGTGAGGGCTCTGAGGTGCTCAGTCCTTCAGGAGAGCATGTCACACCCGCACAACATTCTGGGTTCCCAAAAATAACCTCGGGAAGCTGTGTCTTTGCATTTCAGCCAGCCATGGCAATGTTGCAGTAGGCCCTGCTGGCAGAGCCTTCTCATGGACTCCAAGGAGCCTGTCTTTCTCAGCAATGCAGAACTCAGAAGAAACTCTTTGTCGGGGCTACATGAAGTTACTGAACTCAAGATACCTTTCAGAATATATTTATCTGATGTATTTTTTTCATACATCATACACCTCTGCTTTTTCTGGGAATAGGAGTGAATGTACTGCCATTTGAACCATGACATCTCCCTCCTTTCTAAAGTCATCTGTGTAAGCATTTTCTGAGATGTTGCAACTGGCTGTTATTGCAACATGCACTTCCCCCCCCCCAGTATTCTCTATTGCTTCCAGGTTGTGACATTCACTAGCAGCTTGCACCCTTTCCTCCCTCCAAGCTCAAGTGTTTCACCTTCAGGAAACGTCCCAGCTCCTCTGGCCAATAGGAGAGAGAACATGAGTTGGTTTCTGTGCTTGGTTTTCATGAAACAATCAACAACACTGCCAAGTTTCCAGGCTGACCATTTGCAAATCAATCTCGTAATGTACATGCCACGTACTTCTGACCTGTGCAACCACCCATGCCATGAAGAAGCAAACAGCAGAGACAGTTCTCCTTTGATACATGTATTACTCTACTTTCTGAACATTTGCTGGATTTCATCTAAAAATGGCAGTGTTGATTAAAACATAGAAAATCTTGTTTTGACTATTTACGGCAGGACGACCCTGCTTAAAAATCTTTGCCTGAAGCTAAAAGAAAAACTTACAGTTGTTTACCATATCAGCTTTACAAACAATTTGCAAAACTAGACAATAAATTCAGTCTCTACATATGTTCTGTGTTTCTTCTCTCCAGTAGCTCCAAGCTCTGCACCTTCCTTACTGCTAAAACTCTTTGTTACTGGTTCACCATCTTGACTGCTCAGCTTTTATTTGTCCAGCTTCCTGACCTCTAGACTCTTCAATCTGCCTTAAATTGAGCAGCTAAAATCTCTGAATTTCTCCTGTGGTTTCCTCTTAATGTTGCAAAAAGAAGCCTCTTCCTCCCTTACAGTACTGTCAGTACTGTACATGTTTTTCGCACCATCTGCATCTTTGCTCCCTTCCAGCTCCTCCCATACCATTGTCCCCACGATTATTTTCTCAGCTTTCTACCTTTCCCTCCAGAGCAGCTTTTCACTTCTCTTCAGCCAGTTTATGCAAGACCTTTTTTCTTTTTTGCTCTTTACTCATTAACCACCAACACTCAGATTGTCCCCTGAAGTGTTTCTCCATGGCTTGATTTTGCCTCTCCCCACATTAACTTCTAACCTCTTCAACACAAGAATCCCCATCCTGAGCACAATTTCAGCATTTCTTCACAGAGAAGAAAAGGTTGGAACAAATAACCACAATGCTGTAGGAGCTTCTTGAAGATAAATTTATTGAATCCAATTGGGAGCTCAAGTTTTACATTAGAACACAGAAGCAGCTCAAAATTAAAAATGGAAGCTACTCCACAAAGGCAATCACTAATGCAGTTACACAGTTACAGGAAGAAATTGGGGGGGGAAGGGGGGGGATCTTACTTAACTGTAAGCAAATCAGAGATGCACATCTCATATATTTGTCACCATGACTGTACTTCTATTTTTTCGCTCAGGTGGAAATGGCACAGCTCTAGATGGACCTGCAAGACAGCTCCCCTTCCTGAAGTGCTGCCACCCTTGAAAAGGTGATCATATCCCAGGGGAAAGAAAGAATATACTTTAATAGCTTCAGAGTAAAAGTAGTTCCTTATTTTTGATTTCTAACAGTAAAGTGTTTTTTTCACTTGGCAAATGTTAACCAGTTTGATGCTCTTTTTTATGCAGTGACCACAGAAAGCCAAAACAATGGAAAAAGACTTGAGCAAGATTCACCAGTCACAAAGAATGATACTTATTCTGGAAACTCATTCTATTGTCTTTCTTCAGCAACCAGACTATTTCACTTGTACGTCTTCCTTATTTCTGAAGGCACAGATGAAAACTAAAGCTGAAGAAGTTAATAAAAGGCAAGCTCTGTGCTTCACTAGGGACACTTTCAGCTGGTCTAAATCTGCACTTGTTCTAGCAGAGTGGATGGAGTGATGACAGTTCACCAAGGAAGGCTTTTGCCTTCAAAGATGTATTTGGCCTTTCTGTTTTGCAATTTATTTCATTCTAGAAGTGCTGATTTGGGGAAAACATCCAAAGCATTGTTGTCCCCTTTTACAACTCGTGTAAACTGCTGAAAAGACAGGTCCAACAGGAAAACAATCAAAGCTGAGACTCAAACCGTATGACCAACTCCCTGCCAAAGAGAACCAACAAAGATGATGCACAGCAATGTAAAACCTGCAAGGTAATAAGCATGACACAGCTGGCTGAAGAACTGCTGCAGTGCACAAATAGGATGTAATGTGACATCTTCAAATACCCCTCTAGAAGAATGAATCATAGTTAGTTCCATGCAATCATTCACGTAGAGACTGCAGCAGTATTAAGCTTTCACAAACCCTTTGATTATACCCAGAAAGCAACTCAGGTAATATTTAAGTAAGGCTACAAAATGTGGGATCCATAAGTACTACCGAGGTGTCACACATGCACAGTAAAGGCTCTAAAAACACACTCAGAGACAACTTTTTAAAAAGATAACAATGATCAAAATCAGCACTTTGTCTTTTACTCCAGTGAAATATAAATAGGTATCGAATTGTATACATTAGGAGCACAGATGTCCAAATTTGCCTTCTTTTCTAGCCACAAAATACCACGCTGTTTGTGCACAGGAGAGAATAGATGGGAACAGCCTCACACACGTCCAGAGGTCGAATGCAGAAAAACGAAAGAGGAACCTCCACCCCTTCACTGCTCACTCGACAGACTGCCAGCCCCTGGCTTCTGGACAAACTTCAGAGAGATGGCAGAGACAGAGACAACCTGCCACCCGTGCTGAAACATCCTGTGTCCCAGCCAGACTGTAACGTGGGCACTCTCCAACATCACACCATGGGCTCAAAGCACCAGAAGGAGGTGAGGGCAGCTGAGCCCTGGGCAGAGCCTGACTGTCGTGGCCCTGATGCACCTTCAGCTTCCAAAGTGTTGACTGTCACACAAAGGTGTCCCACAGACACCAGGGGTACAGAACAGACCTCAGGTCCCTATGTGACACGTGGCCCATGACAACGACTAAGCAAGCATGAAGTGGAGCAGGTTTGATTTTTGCGGTACGAAAAGTGAGCATAAAAGAGTTTGATGGGCAGCTGAGGAAGGCAGGGTTCAAGTTCCTGGTCTACCACAGAGTTTTTGTGTGACCCCAGTGGAGTCGTTTATTCCCTGCACGCCTCAGCAGTAGCTCTGTGGGTGGTGCAGAGAAGAAATACATTAAAAACTGGGATGTGTCTGGATACAGGAGTACCCAAGAATTCTAGGACTGGCCTATTTATACGTACAGAAAACATTCAGAGACAATAACTCAGAAAGCATAAATGCATTAATATTGGCAGCAAATTTTGAACTAAGCATACACAGAGGATACAACAAGGGGACACAAGAACAGTGATGATTTCCCTCACCTAATTACATGGCCCTAGAACTCAAGAGAAGGTCTTTTGTTACAAATCCTACTTTGGGGGTTTTTTGTGAGGGATTACAGCTGCCCATAAAACCGATGAGCAGAAACACGCCTGTGTGCTGTGTCCTGTCTGACCTGGAACGACTGGAAGTGGCTGCAGAGTAAATCATGGTCACTCTGCAGCTGCAGCCAGCCTTCTGCAGACAGTCAAATGCCATTGTAAAGCTGGAGAGTTTAACTCTCTTCCTAGTGGAAACAGGCTGGCTCATATAGCCCAGCAGCTAACAAGAAACCCTCATTAATCACAGAGAATACAGCTCTCACCCAAGAGCTCACTAGCATTTCTTGGGACATTTCAGCTGAAAAAGCAAGATAAAGATATTTTACAAATACATATTAAGGTTTTTAATTTTTGACAGCTTTTCTCTTAAATGAACAGAATATTTAACAATTACTTTTTAAATGTGAGAGAGATTTTGAGTTCAAATGTTGTAACGTGCCATACCACAAGCAAACCATAAATAACTTGTTTAAAAAGAAAATTCTAATTGAAAAGGGGAACATTTGTTTTTCAAAGTGCATTTCTTTTCATTCCTCATTGATAGGGCAATTTTAAAAGAAAAATCACAACAGAGAAAAATAGTGCATGACTACTTTTTTTGCACCTTACAAAACAGCTATAGGTTTTTCTGTGGAAATGTATATCATGGTGTTAAAGGAAGGGATATGTTCCCAGTATCTTCATCTTTGTTTTTAAGCCAAAGGAACATGATGTTAAATTCTGTGCAAATATAGCACAAACCACAGTCCTTTGTGCATGTTCTTGAACTGTTTCAAGGAGCCCTAGAGATATCACACATTATCCCATGATTCAAACCTTTAACCTTGAGGGAAAATACGCAAAGCAGCTTCAAATTTTTTCCAACTCAATACAGCATTGAAAATACTGTTAAGAGCTATTTGATAAACACAATGGAAGGACTTTTAAAGTGAATACATCTCATTTGCCATGTTTATAGTAAATGTCTCAGTAAAGACTGTTTTAAAATGCAAAACATAATTAACGACTCCAATATTTTTACCGTACTGCTTTGCCTGCTTTAAGAGAAATCCAGGCATGTCTCCAGTTTGAAGAATGCAGTATCACTCGCTTACTAAAAAGGTGATTGATAATTTTTAGAAGTAAATAAACTCAGGTTTGATCATCTTCGCCTGATATAAAGAATAATGTAAACAAAACACATTTGTCCCAAGTACCTGAAATGATTCTAAGGGCTAATAGAGTGGAAAATCTCCTATACCATGAAGAGGGGGGTACACAAATGCACCCCCTCTGGGCTCATGCAGCTTGCACTGGATGGTATGGATTTAAAATATTAGCAAATGTTCCATAACTCACGACCACTTACTAATGTTTGTTTGCATTTAGCAAAATATCTGTTATAGTAACAAAGTTTTCAGGTTAAAACTATACTGAAATACTTGCAAGTGGAATATTAAAGTATTTCTGGTTATGGTACCTCACTTCATTATAAACGTGAGTCTTTAAAATTGAGCAAGGTCCATACCTCCCCTAATATTTTACTGCTTTTCAATGCACTTCTATTGCTTAGGAAATATGTCTGATTCTTCAGGAATGTTAAGGAACTTAAATTTGTTAATTTTCGTTTCATCATCATTCACTCAGGTCAGAAACAGCAAAATAGCAAATTCCCTTTTCCTGCCTTATTCTGCAAACTACCTTCCAAAAGCAGTACAGAAGTTATGGCAAAGTCATAACCATCATACATTTGAAAAAATAAAAAAGAAAACAGTGGCAGTCTGAAATCATCATTGCCATTATATTTCTGTGGAACTGTGAATTCTATTGGATTACTGACACAGACACATTTGTAGAACATTTTTAGATCTCTGTTATGTAAATGTCGAAAATCAACCTAAAGTTTTAGGCTTTTTTTTTTTTTGGCAGGAGATATAGGAGCCCAAATATTGTAGCATGACAATAACTTTTAAGAAACCCTTACTTCTGCATCATTTTTTCACTACACCAAATAAACATCTGTGATCCACATGAAGAGAAGCTGGTGGTCTCAAAGAAAAAGAAAAGGCTCCTGTGAATCCAAAGCCTGCCACTGCCAGCATAAAGTCAGTGTCTTTTGAGGCCCCAGTGATTCACCAGTGCACAGAGCACACACTCCACCCACACCTCCCTGGGCCCAGGCTGGGACTGGAGCATTTGTTTTGTAGTAAATCTCCACCAGGTAAGAGATTCTCCTGCATGAGACACAGACCCTCCACTGCCAAGGAAGGATGGCTGACTACAGAATTGTGCCTCCTGCAACAACCAGTGCCCCACACCAGTGACATTCCAGTAAAACAAGGAAACTGCCAACCCGTGTGTCAGGGAGCTGTGTCCTGGGGGCACACGCGTAACTCAGGAGCACAGCTCTGGGCTAACAACTCGGGCTCAACAGGACTAGGAAAGAAAGCTGCATAAATATATCACATTTTAGGGCAAGCCAGACATTGCAGAACCACTGCTGTATTTATTTCCTCCTAGAGGCATTAATAATTTACCATCTTTTTTTTAAAAAGCAGCACTGGAGCTGCATCACTGCCTTCTGAGCAAATTCTAGGTATTCATACAGTTGTTTGTTTTCCTTTGTCTCTTAGTTCAGTCCTGCGCTTCAGCCCCATTGGCCTTTTGTAAATCCCTGAAGATAGCCAGATGGAATGAAACCCAAGGTTTTACTAAGCTACAAAAGAAAATAAATTATGCTGAAGCTCATGTGAATATTTAGAATTTTTTCCAAACACGAGGATAAATGTGCAGGACTTGTGATGAGATACAGGAAAAAACAATTCCATTAAAGGGCCACTTATGCCCAGAGAGAGCATTCAGAAAGTTGATGGGAAAAAAAAATAAAGCAGATGACAATGTCAGGACCTTAAATACTCTCTTGCCTGTCCACCAGGGACAGGACAGAGCTTTCCTGGGAAGTGCTCTCACCTCTTGCACAAATTGAAGTATTTCTGTCTCTGTCAGTCCCAGGCTATGTCCTTGTGGGTTTTCAGCTGACACAACCCTCGGGCACAAGCTGCAGCCAGATGCAGTGCTGGCTTCTCAGCCGGCACACGAGAAGCCTCTCTACAGCTGCTGCTCTGGGCTGAGCGTGGGGAAGGCTCCGTGCTGGCAGTCCTTGGTGGGCACTTTGCAGGCTGCCCAAATCATCCTCACCATGGTCCTGCTGCTCCCTGGAAAGATTCTTTGCAGCAGGAGAGGCACCTGCCCAGAGCTAAGGATGCAGGTGCATGGGAGGGCGAGAGGCAGAAGGACCTGTCAGTGCGAGGAAGCAGCAGGGCAGGGTGCAGGAGCCAGACAACGTTGCTTTCTGTCCCAGTGCAACCCAGGAAATTGGAGGAAAATAAGGGTGGGGAGGGAGGAGACCTTAAAACATTTTATAGTCCAGGAATGCTTTTTCAAAAGGCGCTGCTAGAAGGACACAGCCATCAGCTTAGCAGATATCTATACAACCTTCTGACATGAAGTAACTACCACAGACACTGAAGGTCCCCTTGCACCTCAGCAGGCTCCCTCTTCTATTCACCCCAGGAGCCACTAAAGCACCTCTTGTCATTAAAAGACAGGAGATCTGGTATGTGGCTTTACAGTCCTGATGTCTCCTCTCCACTGCTTTACCAGGATTCCAGACCTTCTTGAAGAAAATGGAAAGCTCCCATTGGGCTCTGCTGGGGACACAACCAGACCCTTCCAGCCTGGCATGTGAAGGGGCCAGAGGAAATGTGTGCACCTCACTGCTCTCTCCCCACCGGCTGTGGGCATGAGAGGGTGTTTGAAAGGCTGGGAACACAGCAGAGAGTTTCTCTAGTGCAGACAGTGATTAAAAGTCTCAGCTGTGGAGGAGAGATTCTTCCAAACAAATCCTTTCCTGTTGTGAGATTTTTTTTTTTTTTCTTAGCAGACATCAGAACTCTCTCATTTGCAAATGCATGTACAAGTCTCCAGAGAGAAGTTTGAACTTATCCTTAAATTACTGAAAGTTTATTATTATTATTTTCTCATGGAAAAAGTCACGGATGTCTTGTAATCCCTCATGTTCCCATCTTTTATAATTGAATGCATCTTGACCCAGAGAAAAGCTTGGAGCCCATTAGAATAGGAGGTGAAAAACAATTCTGAAACAATTTACAAGATGTTCTTTCCTTCCAGACTTCAATGTTATGACTCACAACTGGGTGCTGAAAGTCCCACAAGAGTAGCCAGGAATCTATACATTCAGTTGATGAAGTTTCTGGAGCAGCAATGGGCTTTTTCTGTGTGTTAATGCAAAATACTTTGTGCCAACAGAGCTAATCTGCCCAGTATCTTGGTATGGGCTGCTCAGTCTGGGGTACAGACTCTGACAGCACACATTTGTATTTCAGAATCAGAATATCTCTGTATTTTTAGGGGATGGAAAGAGAAATGGTAGAGGTTGGAAGGCAAGCGGTGTGCCAAAAAGCTTAGTCTCTTCTGTAAAATGTCTGATGTGTTTTCTTAGGGCCTCATCCAACGCCTGTTGAAACCAACAGGAACCCCTCCAGGCCCAGCCTTTCGCCTCTCCACTAACGTACACATCCTTATCACTCACTGCAATTATGGTCCTGTAACATCTGTGGGCCAAATGCTCTGATACATCAAATACATCTATGGTAGCTCTGCCATAGTAGTTTGCTTTCCATCCCTTGGTTAAGAAAGCAAAGGAAATTCTTGCTTTCTGTCTGTTAAAAAGATTTGAGGGAGAAATTATAAAGCAATGAGTGACAGGATTACAGTTAATCACCAAATGTGCTCATGTCAATGATAATCTGAGCCTGGATGGCAAATGACTTTGCTCACTTTACCATGAAACTACCATAAAAATACTCACAGTCCCATCAGCTGCACTGGTACCCTACAGCTATTGCATTGCTCTGGAATGTCAGGGCTGGACACACACTGCCCTGCAGAGCAGATGCCCCCTGCCCAAATGTGTGTGGAATGGCTGGCAGCAGGTATCACAAGTCCAGATCCTTACAGAAAACAGGCAAAAGCACCCAAGAACACAGGCTGTTCTACTTCAGTGTTCAAGGAACACCCTCCTCTGGGGGCAATCCACCAACCAGAACGTCATGCTAAGAAAGATTACCTCATCCTATACACTGATTTAACAAAAAATGCATGATTTAATTATTTTGGAAATGCATGATAGGCTCAAGTAAGTTGGGTGTTTTGGATCTCAGGGTACAGCCTGTGGAAGACCTAAATATGGGGCTAGCACTGACCAGGTTCCAGTGAGTTCTAGCAGTGCCACAGCAAACATTCCTGGTTTGGGTTTGCTGTGGTTAAAGAAGCCTATGCAGAGCTCAGAACTAGCATCAGAGATTATGTAGGTGAGATCCTATCTTAGTGATACTACATCTTGTGGAAAATATGTAAATATATCAAGTTACAAGCACATACAAAAGTGTTTCACAATTACACTAGATATTTGGGCAGTTGATCCCTCATACAACAAATGCAAGTGATACAAGCTCTTAAAACTGCATGAAATAAGACTCTGCTTTTTTTGCCAAATTAGCTGGCAAACTAACACAACAAGCTTTATCTTGTTCTTATTAGCCCACCTGTCTTTGCCCCTTTAATGTCAGACTTTAAAGAGGAAATGAGTACTTAACTGATAGTGTGTCTTCAAAGGAAATATTTGCTTCAGTTACCTTGCCTTTTTAACGAGATTGTTTAGTCACAGCTTGGCATCAGTTCATAGTATGCACCATATCAAAGCTTTCAGGTTTTCAAAGCACAAAAACACATCAAGTAGTTTGCGCCAGCAAAAGTGAAATTCTTCCTGGTTGGCATAAAATCATGGAGATGTTTAACTCCCATCCTCGGTCACGGCAGAGACAGAATTAACAGGAGAAAGTTATTCATTTAAATGCAATCTCTGTGCCATTTTCTGGGCCCTGTTTACAGAAAATTCTCTGCAACTCAGACTCAGCTGAGGCATCACCCAACCAACTGCAATCTGCTCACGTTTAGGATGAGGGTAGGAGCTGCTGAAGCGGCCTCAGAACACCAAAGAACCTTGATTTACTACTCTGTCATGTTAGTGAACACTTAGTAATAATGTACCCCTGAGGCTGGGTGGCCTCTTTCGTTAAAGGGGACCATAAAATAGGCTATATTTTTATTTGCTCTTTGTTTTCTTATAGGCCCCAAATCAAACATTTTACTTTGTATGGCTCTGACTCAGCACACAGTACCCACATCTTTGACAAGCGGGGCATCTATTGTACACAAAGACAAAAGCCCTGAGAACATTTACTGACTTAAACCAAAAGTACAGCTCCAACCACCACCTCACACCCTCTCACAGTGCACATGTAAGCAGGTGACCTGCAGATGAAATGAGAAGCTTTGCACTCAAACTTTTTTTTTTTAAAGGAGAAATCTCTCATGAATATTTTAAATCAATACCCATGTTCAAAACACATTTCTTCTAAGTTTTGCACCTTCAGTAAACACCAGTATGGTTTTATAATGCAAATGGCAAAAATGACTGGAAGCTTTACAGAATGACAAAAGCACCCCCCTGCCTTTACACCTTGCCATTCAAAGAACAAAAGCTACAGCAGCAGCTGAAGAGGGGACCCTCCCTTGTAAGAAGCATTTTCAATTTTTTTACCCAAGTTCTGTATACAGTTTCTGTGGCAAACACACACACTCACATCCAAGAGCCACCCCCAGCCTCAATTCCTCTGGAGCAATACTTAGCAATGTTCTTCCTTCACTGACTGAATGGGCTCATTCATCTGAATGGGGTGTGGAACAAGCAGTATTGAAGAGGGAACTGCTAAAGGAGCTTTCAAAGACAAAATGAGTATACAGGTAGAAAAGCAAACAAGACTCCCACTTGGGCCCCCCACTTCAGCAATAACCACCAGAGAGTGTCCTGATGGGTGCATCCACCCTAAACTGGACTTTTGGGTAAGGAATGGCAACTCAGTAGCCAGAGACTGTCTGGAGCAGCAACCCAGACGTTTTGCAAGTGTGTAAATACGACTGTAAGTCAATTATCTTACTCTATAAACAGTGGCCAGCCCAGGGCCCGTCGGGCTCTCCTGCATGGTGGCGGCCGCATGCCAGGCGCTCTCCTTGAGCAGGGACATCTCCCAAGGTTACTCCTCCAGGCTGAGAGATTCTTTCCTGCAACAGATCCTCGGTGAGTGGCTAAAAGCCTGCTAAGCTTCACTGAGATTAAACCTTAGACGGGTTGTGCATGCATAATCCTTGAGACATGAACTGTTGACCAAGTCTGCGCCTAAGACAGGATCCAGCTGCACCTGGACTCCTCTGCATAGGAGGATCTGAACCTCACAACTCAATGGGAGGGTCTCCCTCACACATCTGATTTATCTTGTTCTGTATGAACTAAATAATCAAGTGTACCTTGCCATCAAATCTTGCTAAACCACTGTCACATTTACCATTGAACTCTGTTGACTCACTATATCAGTAAAAAATACTGTTCCTCTTGCAAGTGAAGTGCCTCATTCCATCTGTGACAGTAGACAACCCCAAAGGTCTTAGAGAAAAACAGAAAGCAAACACAAAAGGTAGAGAAAATGTTTTGCACTGATTTAAAATTGCAGGCTCAGATTTCTAATCCGTTTAGTGGTAATTTAGGCAGCATTGTTAACTTCCAAAGCCAGCTCTTAGAAACACTAATGTGTGTGCGTGTGTGTGTGTGTGTGTGTGTGTGTGTGTGTGTGTGTGTGTGTGTGTGTGTGTGTGTGTGTGTGTGTGTGTGTGTGTGTGTGTGTGTGTGTGTGTGTGTGTGTGTGTGTGTGTGTGTGT
>NW_008239758.1:3186864-3193999 GCF_000691975.1 Corvus brachyrhynchos | reverse complement strand
TATATTCTTTTCACTACAAAAAAAGGCTTTCTCTGGAGTTTGCAGGGCATCCTTCAGGTGTCAGGGGTGTGTGTGTGTGTGTGTGTGTGTGTGTGTAGCCTCAGAAGGATCCCAGCCTTAGGTGTCGTAAAGAACTGAAAAAACTCCTTCAGGCAAACAGAAGTATTTATTTGCAGGCTGAAATTCAGAATATATGTCCGCAGAAGAGGAGTTAAAATCTCCCAGGGAAGCCAACCAATACAACTGCCTTACTTACTGCTATTCATTACTGCTGGATTACTCACTCTGCAATAGAGCCCAAGGACCCCAGCCAGAGCTCATTCTGCTGGGGGCTGTACAAACACATGAGCCAGAGTCTTTATCCTGAGCAGTTCACAGTCTGATGTTGGTCAGTAAAATCACTCAGCCACAGACGCCGCTGCGTCATCTTCCTCAACCATAAACTCACCTCTTAACTCACTCTAACAGTGCTACCATGTAACAACTAAAACAAGTGACTTCTGGATTGCAGTTTGGGGAAAGAGAAAATTAAAGCCTTGCCAAGTCGCCCAAACCCAAATGGCTGTACACCTGTAAGCACAAAAGAGGTACCACCTCAAAAAGCACTTTCATAGACCAGCTCTTGAAAAATCCTATTCCCTGTCTGTCCTTGGGCTGCTCTCCTTTTGGAAACACAGTTAAATTAGCAGTAAGAGGCATGATATAGGGCAGGAGACAGTAGGCATTACTCAGGCCTCTAATTCTTGGTGACATTCTTAATGATACATCAGATGGTTATAATTCTTCTTAAGGCTCTGTTCACATTAAATCATTCGGCGATCTCATTTTTGCAGTGCTGCTGCATTTCTGGTAACACTAAATTCACTTCAGTCCTCGCCCTGTCAGCCCACAGCACCCTCCTAATTACATTTATTTGAACTTTTTTGAAAATACTTTTCTTACCAGATAACTCATCTCTTCAGCTTGAAAAATTGTTTTCAACCCTCAACAACATTTTTATCTCTACACTAAAGAGTTTATTCTACTGGTTTGCTATGCAAGCAGATTTAGAGCTAAAAAAAATTTTAAAAAGCAGTCACATTTCCTAAAGTTTTGATCTGTTTTTAAACATATCTCCATAGCTGCCAGTCCACAAAGAGGAAAAAAGGTTACCCATGGCAAATATTCAGAAAAAGTGTTTGCACTCTGCAGTATTCAAAGGAGACAGAGCTTGAGGTCTCCTGCCAGTCAAAGCTGAGACAGAAATTTTCAGATTTTTTTCCTTCACCAACTTCCAAATCTCTGGTTTGTAATTTCTCATGTGGGGTGTACTGCACATTCCATACACACCACTTTTCTCCCTCCTCTCTATCCACTTTCCATAGCATTTCTGTTCATTTTCTGGTCTTCATTTTCTCCAGCCTCACTTTCCAGTTTTTGTTTCCCACTGATTCCTTCTCATCCTTCAGAATACTCTGTCTATTTGGGTTTCTTTCCTTTCTATAACCACTGAGTCCTTCCTTCACTATCCCTGCCCACATCAGGAACTCTACCTGGTCAACCTGGCACAGGAGCCCTGGGAGATCCAAGCATCTTCCAAAGGCAAGAGGTGACAGCGTTTTGGCGACTCTTCTGCTGACCAAGCTTGAGTGTGTCACTCCAGACATGAGCTGACATGAGTGCTTGAATTGGCTTCCCATTTTCACAGCAGGCCACTTTCCCTTTGCACTGGTAGGCCTCCTGCAAAGCTGAAATCTGCATCTTTTAGGGTTGTATAGACTGAAAAACCTCAAATATTTTCTGTGGGATAGAGCCCTAACTAAGGGCTCTATTCACCAGAAATGTGATGCCATGGACTTCCACAACCCAGCATGTAGGCAGACTGCACTTGATAAATGTGTGTTTACCATAGCTGCAGAACTCAGCTCTGCTTTTCCAACCTCCTTTTCCCTTAAGATTCGGAAGATAAAGGTCACACTTTAAAAAGACAGGCCTTTAAAGCTATTTTTTAAGTGCTAGCAGCTAAACTCTTCGTGTGAAAATATCCCATCCTTTTCTATTAAATCAGGCTGCCTTAAATCAACATATGCTTTCAAGAACTGGTACATTACTGACAATGGCTTAAGAACTATTTAATTACATTGATACACAGAGGGTAAAGGAAAACCTTTGCTACTGAAAAAGGAAGCCCCAAAATACTGAACTGGAAATTCCAACATGGGTATGCATTCAGATCATATTCCAGCCAAAATTCCTGTACTAATTAGAGATTGATTTTTACAAGGCTTCAAATCCTCTGTGCCTCAGGGCTAGGTTACAGAACTACCAGTTTTCTCTCTCTTACTCTTTAGACAAGGATTCATTTTCTGCTCAAATCAATACAAAGAATCCGTTGCACTCCAGCCAACTCTACACCTTTCAAATACACAATCATACTCCATTTTAAAGATACACAAAAGTCCTCACCAGCACCTTTTCGTTTCGGCAAAGGCAGCACTTTGGAGTGTCACAGAGCAGAGGCAAAGCCATCCTCACGCTTGGGGGATGGAGCAGAACTTGTGTGTTCCCCACTCTGTACCCAACAGGAGGATTTGGCTTACTTTCACCATCTATGCTGCCCCTTTTACTAACCCAAGGTGTGTTTCTTCTCAGCATGTAAAATATGCTCAAAGATTTCCTTATTCTCCACTTATTCCAAGATCTCAAAGAGCAAAACTGCTACCATTAGGCAAGAGGTGAATTTTCAGTTTCTTAAGGGAATGTTTGTGCAGTTAGAATGCCATTCTAATCTGCTATCACTCTTTGTTCCACTGGATCTCTCCTGACTTTCCAGGCAAGGAATACATGGCCAGTAACTCTGTTCTCCTGGCTGTGCCTCGGGCTCTGGCAAAGAGCAGCTGAGAAGAAAGACGTTTTACATATTCATGATTAAAAGATAACCGATAACCAGGATCCAGATGTTGGTCTCTGCTGGCCAGCGCACAGTGCAATTATTATTCCATTTATAGAAGGAGATGTTGTCCTGCCTTTTCCAGCCAACCAAAGGGTCTTCCATAAAATGCTCAAATACTCTGAAGAGAGGCATTCAAAACAAGGAATGAGGAGGGAACGAACCATATTTGGTCCACAATTATTGCATTATAAAAATTTAACATGGCCTCAGCCCTAGAGCACTATCCATTCCCACAAACTCCCAGGTTCACCATGTCAGGGTGAGCTGGGATCTCCCTCTGCGACTCAGCACTGGCTCCCACACGGGTGCCTGTGGACAGCACTGCAGCACCCAAGTGAAAAGCAAGCAAAATGTGGGCTAGAAGAGAGGTGAGAGCAGCCCCTTCACACCCACAGCCCAGGGCGGCTTCTAAAGAGGTCAGGGGGAACAGGCACAAATTGTTTACGCCAAATGAAGTCCAATAGTGCTATTAAAGCTCTTCTCTCTCTGAGCCTGACCTTGGAAAAACTTCTGAATTTGTTTAAAGAGCTGAATAGTATTCTAATTCCCTGCGTTCCTGACAAAGAGCAATCCAGCCAAAGCATAGGCTCTCTTTTGGGGATTTTTGGTTGGTGAGACTTTGGGCTGGAGGAAAGGGAGGGAATACAAGTAAGGCTGAAAGGCAGAAGGTTTTCAAAACAGTGACTGTATAAAAATTATAGTTACAGGCTGAAGAATGGCCCGCAGCTTTAACAAATATATTACGGCAATTTTAACTGTTTGACACGTGGCTGACTATAGTATTTTCATGATTTATCTCAATCAATTGTCAGTTTGGGAAGTCCAGTCACAAATTATACCAGTAAGCAATACATTTTGGCTAAAAGCATCCACCATTCCATAAGGGAAAAACATGTTAGAGAGGTTAGAAAGACTTGAAAAATTCTGACAATCACTACGAATGAGAGCCTGTGAAGTGTAAAACTTTACACCAAGTACTCAGACTCTGCACACCAATACATTATTAATCTTATCTTTCAGCTGTGGACAGGAAAATGTATAAACTGTTAATCCATTATATACAGCCTTTTCCCTTGGCTATTTCTAAACAATGGAAAAACAGAACTTATTGAAGTTTAAAAATAGCTTTTTGTGTACCAACATTTCAGTTTACTCTGAAAATATGCTTCTTACAGCCATAGAAGCACTACGTGTGTAGTGGTCATTTGTTTACTTACTGTCATAAAAAGTAATAAAGGTGAAGTTTTTTGGTTCCTGTTAATATCACAGTTTTATAATTACACTGTGCATGCCATTTCAAGCACTAGGGGAACTTGACACAAATGTGATTTCTTCCAAATCTTTTGCATATTCCCCCTTCTCTGTCAACTGTTTATTTCCTAAAATTTACAATGTGAAGCAATTTCTGCCTTGATTAAATAATCTGATTTTAATATTCTCCTCCTATTATAAACACTGCTTGTTCCCATATAACATCAATATCATTTATGTGACAGAAAAATATTTACAGTCAGATCATTCAAACAAAACCTCAAAATTAATATAGACAGCTACCCATCAAGTTGTTCCTCCTTAAAGTGTTTTTCTTCTATAAAGCCTCAAATCAGACTGAATCCTTAAGGACAGCACAGATCCACCAAAGTTCAGATAATTATCAAGTTCCTGGTCCCAAGCTATCACAGATTTTAATAGAGAACATTTCCAGGAGTTTTGCATGGCCCAAATTCATATTTTTACGTCACCACTCTTCAGAAACAATGGCACTATTTCACCTGAAGATTTTGCACACAACCAAACAGAAACACACACTACCCCTGAGGCAGACCCCAGACAAATTAAAGTCAGTGCTTGAAATCCGATGAAATAACAATAAAACAAAAACAAACAAACAAACAAAACCAACAAACCAACCCAGAGCTTACTAGTGTACTGTGTCAGGAAACATTTACAGCAGTGATTCTACACATCCCACCACTAAATAAATTCCTACCCAATTACATTTGCTTTGGCCTCTGTTAATTTAATGCAATTTCAGTTGGATTTGGTGGTTTCAGCTTTGTCAGCTCTATCAGGCTTTCACAGCAGGGCAGGAAACCAGGTTGATTTGGATGAGCTGCACAGGAGCAGTACAGGGAGAACCCTGGCTGCCAACCCATCATCCCTTCCATTGCCCCAGTGTGCTTCCCACATGCACATTGCAGGAGCAAAACTGTCTCAGTCTGGAGAAAACCCTCAGCCAAGCAGTATGTGTGATACAGAAGGATTGTAGGAGAAAAAGCAAGGATGTTACCCTTCCGTTGTTTCAATGAAAAAAAAAAAAATAAAGAAAAGGAATAAAGAAACATAAAAGGACAAAAATCATTATCCACTTCACAGTTGTCTAACGGAGAGGAAGCTTCTGGTACTGCAAAAATGTCTCAGAAATTATAGTTTAAGAAATAAAGCTCATTCATTAACTCATTTCCTAAAGGCAGTATTTTCTGAATTTTTTCCCCTTTCATTAACATGGCATTATATAATTACTTTATTATGGGTTTTATTTAAAACTTAGAAAGTGGAGTTCTGGGCAGCAATGCAGTCACCATTAGCTAATTTAATGGCAAACTGTTCCACGAATTGTAATTGAATTTCAGCCATTTTCCAAATTTGCTGCTTTGTTATTCTCTGTATTTGAAGAATTAAAATTTTACAAATGGTTCTAAAAATATTAGTATGAACAATTATGCAATATCCCTTTATTTTAAATATGGATTTTTTTTTATTTTGTTTTTTTAACTCAGGAAGCTCATCCAGATATCCAAACCATTTTATTTTAATGGCAAATTACGAAATAGCTCTAAGGTCTCTACAATAAACAGAAGAGTTCAAAACATCAGAAGGAAAAATTTAATCATTTAAAAATAGATGCCGTAAGTAGCACTTCTGTTAAAAATTACAGCTTGGTTGTCTGTACAACCAAGAACATCACAAACTACTATAAATCTCAGAGTTTTGTATATTAAGAAGTTATATTGCCAGTCTCAAAAATGCTCTGTTTAAAAGAGGGAAATAAATAGTCTGTGATTTTTTTACAAAGCACCAGCAAGCCTTACATTACATACACAACTGGGGTAGCTGCAAAGTTTATAGAAAGTCATTTAAACCTCCACTGAAAGTTCTTAAATCTTCATTGCTGACAGTTTAGAACACAAAAAGGAAAAGGCTTTTTCCAGAATCTGCTGTTTTAAGAAAGTAAAACATTCAATTTTTGCTAAAACACCGCCTGAGTTTGTGTAGAAATACTTACAATTATCAACAGAACACATGCAAAAAAAGGTGGGGATGATTATAGAAACAGAAAATTAATTCAGAAATGGTCTTCTCAGCCAGCTATCATTAGCTTCTGTTTCTGATTTCATACTCCCTAAAGAAACATTCCATTTCCTAAACAAAAACAGCACTGGGCTTAAGGATATATACCACAACTGGAACATGAAAAAAATTCATTCCCCAGGATTCCACTAAATTGCTAAAAGTACAATAATTTGCACTCTCCCAAGGATTTCACCTCTTTTTCTCTTTCAGTGTACATGTTGCTGCACAGAATACAATCACCTATCAGCCTCTCATGCTTAGCTGCACAGACAGCTCCCTCTTTGCCAGGAGCAGCTCCTGTTTTACTCAAACACATAAGGAGCAGCCTTGTTCCAATTCCAGCCTGGCATTGCCCAGTGCCCACCACCTCCTTTGTGACCCAGAGCACTTCCACCCTCTGCAGACACCGCACTGCAGCAGCTCACTCCAACACCTGTGCCAGGTGTGCGCTCTGGGATGGAGGGAGGGAGGGACCAGCAGGGTGAGGATGCTCTGGGATGGGGGGAGGGAGGTACCAGCCCTGGGATGGAGGGAGGGAGGGACCAGCAGGGTGAGGATGCTCTGGGATGGAGGGAGGGAGGTACCAGCAGGGTGAGGATGCTCTGGGATGGGGGGAGGGAGGTACCAGCCCTGGGATGGAGGGAGGGAGGGACCAGCAGTGTGAGGATGCCCTGGGATGGGGGGAGGGAGGGACCAGCAGGGTGAGGGTGCTCTGGGATGGAGGGAGGGAGGTACCAGCAGGGTGAGGATGCTCTGGGGTGGAGGGAGGTGCCTGTGGGGTGCAAGCCCTGCACTCAGGGTCACCCGTGGCTGCCACAAGACCGGGGGCCCGGTGGGGGGGGGCCCCAG
>NW_008239758.1:3160505-3186277 GCF_000691975.1 Corvus brachyrhynchos | reverse complement strand
GGCACTGTGGGTGGGTGACACAGGGGACCTCACAAGCAGCTCCAGCTCCCCGGGTTCTGCCTCACCCCACAGCCCCTTTCCTTCCTCCTTCTCCCTGACCCTGCTCTCTGCTTTCTGAAGGTTATCTGAATGCAGGGATCATCATCTAAAGACTTTTTTCCCCCAAATAATCAGTGTTTTTAAACTGCAGATTATCTGCAGTGCAGCTTATGTGCATGAAAACTGACACGCTGTTGTTTAAAATCCCTTTTTCAATAAGATGCATTAGCAAACGAATGTCTATCCATGTAAAGAAATGATGCTCATTCTTACTTTGGACATAAACCCAGTATTTTATCTAACATAGTTTCATTTAAATCTTACTAATGCTGAATGATTGTGAAAAAAATTGTGGTTTTTTTTTAATCCTTAGAGATTTATGTCCTTATAAAACTATTTTGCTTTAAATCACAGGCCTGGCATAGAATAAATTTCTACTCAATTACAAGAGGTATCAACTTACCAATTCTTCTTCTGGGTACAATAATTTCAAGACAAAATTAGGTTTACTTAATGTAAAGGCTCAAACTACTTTAAAAAGACAAGAAAAAGGACATATTTCACAGCCTTGTGCAATCTTTTTTCCTATGAGTTAACTTTCTTCTTAAACCAGTTTCTTAAACAAGACACGGACATTCTGCATCTCTTCAAGCATTACTTTGTTATGAAGTACATAAGAACTTCACCAAACTGGATACAGTTACAAAATGCTGCCTTTTCTTAGTGACATGTCCTTAAAGCAATAATTTTTCATGGCATGCTCTTAAAAAGCAATCATATAATCTAGAAAATATGGCATATTTGCAAACTCTTCTGCTCCACTTGCTTCACGGAAAGGAAAAGAGCCCTATTTTCCACCAGTGGCTGTGGTTTCCATGTCACTGAGGGGCACAGAGCTTGGCTGTACACCCAGCCCAGCTGAGTCATCAGAATGGACTTGGCTGCAGAATGCCATTTTTTGTTAGATCCACATGTGATTGACACAGACCAACAATCTTGGGTACAGGGCTCATGCTAATCAGCCACATAGGCAAACAGGAGTACTCAACCCACACAAGTTTATCCAATCTGCATGGCCCAGAAAATAGCTTTTCCTATGTGCAGAATGTTGATTTTTAGAACTACTAACTATTTCTTCTCTGTTTTGGCTTTTTTTCCCCTCACAGTGGCTCAAGAGCCACATTTATTCGCCTGCCATGAAACACCAAGGAAGTTTTCATTTTACAAACCCATCTTCTTTTAATACCCAGACTCTAGCACCATTTGATCAAAGGAGGGTTTGCTCCCCAAAGCAGCTAAGATACCAGCAGCCTTCTTCCACTCTGCTGCAGATGACCCTAATTCTGACAGAAAAGCATCTCATTAGCAATGTGTAGATGCCTGAAGTTACCTAAGACCATAGAGAGAATTTTTGAAAATCTATCTATTGTTCATTTCCTGAACTTCTCTGTATTTGAATAGCAGTGAAAGCATCAATGTGTCAGCTGAAAGGTTAATGCCTCATCAAAAGGAAGAGCATTTGTCACACTGAGGTGGATCATCAAAAGCAGAACTTTGCTGCTGTTTTATCCAGAAATGTTATCTCCTACATCAGGATTGTGTACACGTTTTAATTCAGCAAGCGAAAGAAAAATAGCTAATCTTGAATAGAAAGAAGAGATAAATATCACCATGCACATTAAAAAGTTAGAGATCTTTTCAACACAGTAAGTTGTGGTAGTCTGCAGAGCTTGTCCAGTATTTTATAACGATTTAGGACATGGTTAAGAGGTATCCACTCTTGCAGCTACCAAAAATTTTTCAAATAGTGTTCATTTTCCAAAGGAAGGGTATGAGTAAATTGAGTGTCTTGAAGGAACAGCTTGCACAGAAGCATTGAAGCAGTCTGAGCCAGAAAGTTTGACTGAACTCTCAGCTTTAGTTAAACTATGCCAGAAATAAATGGGAATAAACAAATAGATTAGGAAAATAAGGAAGAAGAAAGTAGTAACAGTCATTAACGTAATCTTCACTTGAGGAATGGGGCAAATGTAAACTGAAAGGGTCTCTGTGTGTAACAGAGACTATAAAAGGAAGACTGTTTGGTACTAAAACTGGTTTGTGTAGGCTTCTGAAGAAAAAAAAATATCCCATTAGCCATCCAAAAACTTTACACCTGGCCTGTGTACAGGTTTGGTCCAATGAAGAGAAATAAAGAAACCCCTAAACCTCCCCTTGAGCTTGGAAACTGGGGCCTTTAGAGCTGCTAACTTTGCAGGAAAACTGAACAATGGCAGAAAGATCAGAGCAAACACCATTTTCCCTGCCAGACTCTCAGCCATGGCCTCAGGAACTCAGCCTTTGCCATGGGATAGGAGATTGCTGTGGCAGCACAGTCGCCTCCTTTCACAGCTTGAGCCCAGGAACTACAAGGGCCCCGCAGAGGGGGAAACCTCAAACTGGCAGTGTGTAATTTGGTTTTGTTTATGTTCCTATGTTCCCTATTGATCTGCACAGGGCTTAGAATCAACAGCAAAGACCACTAGCCCCGCCCCAGTACAAACTGCAGAGGCAAAATAATCTCAGAATAATTCTTCCTGCACCGAATCAGAAGAGACAATCAGATCCAGCAGCCAGCACTGCTGGAAGTGGCCCCAAAGTCCACTTGTTATAAGGCTCTGCACAGAGATCAGCGTGTGTGTCAGTTTGGTGCTGCAGGCTGGGATCTCTGTCACTCACAGCAGAGGATCTTTTAGTCTTTGGAATAAAGTGGAACAGGCAGCACCCGTGAAGGCAGTACATCAACCCCATAATGAGGTGAAACAGGTTCTCAGTAGAACAAATGTAACGGGGAGGAGAGAGAGCAGAAGAAAAACAATGTTGAAAATAATCCTTTGGGAACAGTTTAACCCTCAAGTGACTACTACCAGAACCTCTAATTAAAAGGTACACTGACTCCAAAACAAGACACGGATGTCTATCCTTTAACAAGGACCGGGTCTGAATAGCTTGGACGTGCCACATGAGAAATATCTGACAGTCACTGGGACATGCCCCACTAGAGAAGCCTTCACAAGCTCCTCAGGAGACTACAAAACACACAGTATCTGCATAAGACATAACCCTGCTCTCACCTCATCATCTCATTTTTTCCACATATCTTAGACCCTTAACAGCTTTCTGTAAATTCCAATACAGAAGGCACAGCACATCCAGCAGTTAGAAAAGCCCCTTTGTATTTGCTTAAAAGGAAAACAAGTTAGTTAAGAAAGGCAAACCAAAATATCCTGCTTGCTGGTTTTCCATTAGGCACTTGTGGGACTACCCCACGTCTGGGACCAGGCAGCGTGTACACCAAAAAACGCATGACATTTTGGAAGGTCTTTCCTTTCTAAATAAAGATACTGCAGATTTAAATGCTGTCAGCTTAATTTACAGGATACAGGTGTTAGTTATTCTTTAAACCAAGAGCCCTTCATACCCAGGGTACCCCACCGTGTTTCAGCTTACACAGAAATCAGCCTGAGAAATCTTTCTAGTGGTACAGATCACACTGCCGATATGGAGCCCCTGGAAGGCTGTATTCCTCCTCTTGTCACTTAGGAAGAAATTAATTCACCACTGAGCAAAACACTAGCACCAGATAATGTGATTTTCAAGCACATGATATGTGCATCTCCAGCCAGCATGTCCCTGTGCACCACGGTACAAACATCATTAACAGATGAATGCTCAGTATTGGCACGTGGACCAGGATACTTCACATTGTGGAATAACAAATGGACTTCAGCCCCTTCAGAAAAGAGAGCAATGAAATACTAGAACAATTTAACAAGTCCATGGTTTGCTGCCTGTGGGTAGCCAAGATCCATGAAAGCATGGACACGTGATGCTGCAGCCTTGCTCCAAGTCAAGGCTCAGCACTAGCCTGAGCTGTACACAGAGCTTCTGAAAGTAATTCTCCTCCCCCAGTTCCATGTTGTATACTCAGGATGCAGAGGCACTGGTTTATAGTATCCTAATCTTTTCTATTTGTTCTTTTTCCATTAAAGTTTGTTCTCAGTGCTAGCAGCAATTTATTTTCAAGATAGTGGCAGTGTAGGGTAGCTTGCACAGTGCATGGGTTGGCACGACCAACTCCCACGTTTTCAGCACTGCCAGGAACAAGTGCCATGGCTGAACAGCCAGGAGAGATCTCTGTCAGCAGCTGGAAAAATGTACCACACACAACTGCTCTCCAATAAAAGATCAAGGTAGCAATCAAAGGAGGACTGCACCACTTTGTTGCACCAACAGCCTTTTCCATAACTGATGTTTCATCAAGACCTTCAGAGGACAGTCTCAAATCATGAATTTTATTGTACTACAAAATACTTGCCTTGTTCATTCCTAGAAGTTAGAAGTGAAAGGAAAGAATAAAACAGACCAATGCCTTTGGAATTACATTCTGACTTCAAAGGGACATTCATATGGTGGTAGCTTCTGTAACAGCAAGAGAACCATGAACAGCAGGAGGCTGGGAAGACAGATAATTCTGGTGACAGACTGCAGAGTAAACAAATAAAAATTAAGCAAATATATTTTTCATGTTTCTTTAAACCAAAGATCCATCTTTTCTTGTTGTCGCCTCTATGAAGGATTAATCATAACAGAAATTGTCTGCTGTCACTGAAGTAAGGAAATAACAGAAGTGAGGGGACATACAAGAGAAACAGAGGCCATCAGCATTTTAATAGAGCTTTAAAAATTCTATGAGGAAAAAAGTACTGCTTGATAACATATGGTTTCACTTCAGAGATTCAAATATTGGCATTAAAACCAAGAGAGTAGAGGAAGTATGTCCTATAACATGGAGTATTTTTGTTGGAATAGTCAGTAATAATGGCAACTGGCATAAGCTTCATTAGTACTTCCACAGCAAAAATCTCTTCTTTACCTATGCAAGGCAGTGCACAGAGGCTGGGGGTGGTAAAAGAAGCACTCAGTTGTTTGAGTAGCATTTGGTTCAAGCTAAGTCACCAGTAAAAAAACTCCAGATTTTTCTATACATCCATTGTCTGGGTGATGTTTCTCTGAGACCTAATCTACTAACTTTGTGGACAAAAACAAGCTTTTACTACTGTTAGCTCTGCAAAACCAATATAACCATGGCTGAGCGAGCTGGAATTTTTATTACTGGCAATGAAGTAAAATTCAGACAGAAAACAGCTTGATTGTCAAACCCAAATGTGTGAGTTAGAAGTACTGGCTGTTAGAAAAATCACCTTCTGACGTGTGAACTAAGCAAAGTTTTATCAGAAAGAGACAGACAGAGAACAAGTGCAGAATCACAGTTACTTCTGGAAACAATTCTGCTGGAGGGCTACAATGCTCTGCCCTCTTCCCTTTCTGCCAGCCCTCATCTGCCACTCACACACACAACTGCAGGAGCAGGCTGCAGCGTGCTGCAGAGCTCCGAGTACTCCTCAGGTATGCCAAAATCATACTGGAATACCCAGAGAGAAAAGACATGTTGAAGAAAAGGTGCAGCTTCCTGGGCAGCTGCAGCTCTGCCCTGCTACAGTCTGGGCTCCGCTATGCCCCCTGAGAGACAGACCTTCCCATCCTCACAAGAGCAAAAAGTGCAAGCCTAGAAAAACCCCTTACAGTCTTGCTGACCTCCTGTAAGATCCCTGCACACTGAACTCCCCAACCCTTGGGATTTAGTCTGCTCCTGACAGGAACTGGAGTCCTTACTGCAGTGCTGGGGACCCACTGCCCCATGCTCTGCCATGGGCAGTCCTCAGTCAGGCTGAGCTGAACAAAAAGGGCAGCCTTGGGCTGCCTCCTCATCTCATGAATGATCCCCTCAGCTTTTGTGAGGGGACCTGCACAGCAGCATGCAGGGTGGTGAGTATCAAAGGTAGCTCTGAATTTGCTGGAGGACTGGAAGCACTGGAGCTGCACCACCACAGCACCCTGCACGCATCAGTGCTGATGCTCACACAGCTCTCCTACTGCTGCTGCCAGGGCTGGCTTGGTCATTCTAAACTAATTCATGCTCTTCTGGGTATTATTGCTCCACCTCTGCCCTCTAGGTACACCGAGAGATTGGTTCAGATGAGGAAGAATCAAACTGGAAAAAGCAAATCCCATGAATACAATCCTCTACACCTGGATGTGAGGTAAGTCTCTGCTGCCTCCCTAAAAACAAAAGAAATTTGCCACTTGGCCCATATTAAAACCTCCTTCTATATCCAGGAAACAGTTTTTTAATCTCTGCACAGCATAAGATTGAGCCAAGAACGTGAGTTACACAACAATCTTCTACTTATCTGACTTAATCCCAATTTAATAATTTAAACCCTAAATAAATAACCTTTCTTCCCAGGGCATTGAGCCACTCTTAAGGTCAACATTCTGTTCCCAGAAGAGCTGCCAGCCCCCTTACCCATCCTTTAGGGACTCCTTTCTCAGAGGAGAAATGTGGACATTGCCAATTCCAGCAGGGAAGAAAAAACTGTTATTAGGAGATGAAGTCCCAATTTAGACCAATTTAGTCCCAATATTGCTTGAGACCATGCCTTTGGATATCTTCCTATCAAGACATACTTCAGGTCATTCTAGCACTTGCCTTAGGATCCAAGATCTTATCAAAGAAACCCCAAGTTTCTTAACTTTTAACTATTGTTTATTTTCTAACTACCAGACCTAGCATCTCAAGTACTGAGGCTACCCTGGGATTCAGCAGTGCCAGGGCTCCCAACCCACATCCAGTGGCCAGCAGAGCCCGCAAAGAGGAGGGCAGAGGCAGGAGGAAAGCACAGAGGACTGTTCCAGCCAGCACCAGACAGGAGCACTGGGAATGCTGTGGTTAACTGGTTGCCTGGTTTTGTTTCTGAAGGAATATTAGCCAGTGATTTTTTGGTCAAGATTTTTATTTCCCATCAGTTGATAACTTCAGTTTAATGGCCTTATTGTTAACTTCCTTTTTTTACTGTAAATATCTGGGACACTGGATATCAGTGCTATCATTAATTGTACCAGCAGACAAACAAGTCATCTATTTCTGAACTAAATTACTTCTAATTGCACATGCAACTCTTGCACTCTCCTTACACATAAAGGAGTTTATGTCTTTTTTTAAAAAGTGCATGTCATTACAGGGAGTGAACTGACAGAGTTCACTTCCTGACATCACCATCGCTGGTTTTATTTTATTTTTACATTTCTGTGTAAGCACTGAAGTGTACAACAGCCCTATAAACAGACAGGAAAATATGATCCCTGTCCCAGTGAGTTTGCATTCCAAGATGGGATTTCTTGTTAGCACTAACTCTTTCCTTTTTTTTTGATTATCAAAAACAATTACAAAGACCTGTACAAATTATGTGTGCTGCCGCCTGCTAGCACAAATAAGATGTATCATTACTTGGGCTTTTTCCTAAATCCATTTTCCACAGTATGACCCTCTCCCCTCTGCCCCCCGCCAGCAACACACTTGGAACACAAGTTACCCAAATGAGCTTAGTACACTGAACTCCCAAGCACAGCCAGTCACTGCTGAACATTAGCAATGGCATCTGAAATGCTCAAACTTCTGGAATGAGAAACAGTTTTTAGCTATTTTATATATATTTCCCCTTTTTTTTTTTTTTTTTTTTTAATATCACATTGATCAAGCTTTTGAGTAGCATGTTGCTTCAGCAAGATTTGGTATCATTTGTATCCAGGAGAAAAAAAAACAACCAACCAACAACAACAATAACCAAAAACCACACAGAAAAATAAATAACCACAGCTCAAGTCACAGGGGAAAAAAAGCTCCTATAATTTAGACAAAGCTAAATATCTAAATGAGAATTTTTAATCTAAAAACCATGTGTAGTCCTTGCACCACAGTTGCTTATCTGTCACAAAGCAGACGAGCTACACCACGGCCTTGACTGACCATTATACATCATTCAAAGTTAACATTTTTCTGTTTGACCATCTTATCTTCCTTTATCTCCCTGCCTGAGTGAGGAGACCCACGAGTCACTAAGTAAAATACCATTCTAGATCCCAAAAGTCTTTGCCAAGGCACAACGTGATCAGTCTCAAGGATTTTTGGAAGAGGAATCTGGTGGGTTTAAAACGATGGCTGGGAATACTGAAGGCCTTTCCCAAACAACTCTTTGTTTATCTGTGCTAGATATGCTGCTGCTGACTAATTTTCTTTGGGGTAATTTCTAATTCTATGATGCTAACCTTTGCTGGGAAAGGACTGTAAAGTTTAGAAAGACCTACTTAGTAGACCTAAAAATCTGCTGTTTTACTAAGAGCAGTTAGAATCGAGCAACTGCCTCCTTTAAAGAGAGGGGTATTTTCAAAAAGCGAGGAAGTGCTGATCCAAAGATGTAACTTCCAAGTGTGAAACAACATCATGTGAGTGACATGAGAACAGGCAAGGGACTCCTGATCCCAGGGCATATGAGGACAGTGTGGACCACAAAGACTGAGCTTGCTTAGTTTCTGGCTGGAGGGTGTTTACCCTGAAAATGCCAGCAAATGCATGGTCTGTGGAACAACATTGTCATGAGCTTCAAAATTTTAATAGCCTAATGTTTATAGAGGGCAACACATTTTGGAAGGATGCTATAAAAAAGGCGAAGAAAATTTAAAGAACAAAAAATAAAACAGGCACAGTAATTAAGAGTTTAGGTTTATTTTCCATGGACTGAACTGGAAGATGATGAAGGGTAAAAGAAACAACTGCTGAGATTCAACAGAGCTTCCCCACAACACACAAACCTATCTCCAGCCTGCATAAAAATACTGCACCAATACAGGCTAGCACATTTTTTGTGCTAAGACAAACTTCACAGACTTTTTTTTCTTTTTTTTCTGCAGAATTACAAATTCATGTGAATTGGTTCATTTCAGTATATTTTTTCTGTCATGTCTGCACTTGGCTGTTTGTTACATTAATGAAGGCCATTACCATTCTGGTCACCCCCATATAGGTGACTTCAAAGAGGCTACAAAGTCTTGTCTGGCACCAGATTCCCCACATCTGCAGGGCTCAGTCAGCTGTGCTCTGCTATGCACGTAACTGGATGTGGCACCAGGAGACCTCACTGGGCTAAGGCAGCATGGATTACCATCTGGGTTTTGGTTGTGATGTATCAGACAGGTAAAGAGTAGCCAAAAGCAGCTAAAAACAAAACAGTTCTGAGAAAACAGCCCTTCCATTAACACTACAGGCTTCATGCATCAGCTTGGCTCCACAATGTGGGTACAGAGACAGGAGCAAGAGGCTGCAGCTCTGAGTCCTGCACGTGGCTCTGGTTTACTTGCAGAGCATCACTCAAATGAAAGTATCACCCCACCCTCAATGCAAGCAAGAGGAGAGTCAGGTCTCTCAGCCTACTCATGCTACTCAAAAGAAAAAAACCAGGACCAGTTTGTGGCCCCAAATCAGAGCAGGGAGCTCCTGGGTGAAGCTGCATAAGCAAAACAGCACTCGTGGGCCACCTTTCAGTAATGGTCACCAACTCTGCCAGGGCAAGAAAGAATGGATAGTAAACATATAAAAGAACAGTTAATTACATTAGAGACACAATGAACATGATCCATGAAAAAATGGGAATTATGGCAGCTGTTGGAAGTGTATCTGGAGGAAAAGTAACAATTTCTTTCACTCAGTCCTTGTCAAAAGCAAAGCTGTCACAAAACCAGTTTGAGCTTCAATACTTTGGGAAGACATGGTAAAATTCCTAGTAAGGAGAAAAATCAATTTCCATTTCAGATCAAAGTTCAGTTTGATCACAACTATTCATGCAGATATTCCCTTTACACAGCAAGTATCTGAACTAACATGGTTACAAAAACAGATGAAAAATGTCTAATTTTTATTATGAAATTGTGTCAGCACCAGCTGAATCATATAAGACTAGGAGTCCATGATTAGTGTCATTTATGACAGTTTCTATTCATAGTAAATAACTAAAATTCATGTCCACAAACTACAATCAAGCAATTTACACATCAACTGATTATTTATGTTTTATGCTGAAAAACAAAACCGTTTTTTCCCCACAATTTTCTACTACTTTCTGTTAAGCAACACAAGAACACACCTACAATTTAAAATGTCAGTACTGAAAACATTTTTAAGCATAGAACAGCACTGCAATTTTGAAAGCTTTCTGAAAGATGAAAAAATCATTTTTCTAGTACAGCAGATTAGAAATAAGTTTGCTGCATTTTATCTGAAGTTAGAGAAAAAAATTACTGGTTTGTTTATTTGTGTTTGTGTACACATCTATGAAAATACTCCTCTAATATCAGATTGATTTATAATAATAGCCTTTTAAGGGCTATTGACCTTGGTGCAAATGATTGGGAGTACACTGTGTGTACTAAATAAAGATTTTCAGGGAGACATCTGTTTACTAGCTATGCCTCTTTGTAAGCAAGATTCTGTCATTTCCAGGATAGTGTCCTATGCCAGAGGGTGGGAAGAAGCTAGACCTTCCTCAAAGACCTTCACCCAACAAAAGCACTTCATGAAAAAAAACGCACTGAGAGGAGCTGGTATCAGTTTTGTCAGTGAGAGGACACATACATTTGTAACCCCCCAAAATTATAGATACATGCATTTATGGGCATTAGAAACATGGAAATGGCAGTCAAAGGTAGAACACAGTGGCAAAAAGAAGAAAAGGGGCTGGAAGAAGAAACCTCTGCTATGTGTGACTGAACAAGTTAAAGAAAAACTACAGACCACCATGGATGACAAAGTAAGAAGGTTAAGCAGAAACAGGCAGTGAAAGGGGGGTTTTCCCACAGAGGTAGCTGTGGTGTGACAACATTTCTATCACAAATTGCCACAATTTAGCATTACAATCTAATTGTCATCAAATCACACCTGATAATTCAGTATCTTCCATACTTACTGTATGTATTATTACATGTACTTGTCCCATACTCAAGCTTAAATCTGGAATAGTTTCATGAGATAGTTATTAAGTTGGCTCTAAACAATGCAATTAATAAACTGAGACTTCAACTTTTCCTTAATAACCTGAAGTCACAGAACACAGAGCCACTTACAGCCTGTTCTGAAGAGCAGTGTCCTTTAGCAAAAGGCAAACAAACAGCCACAGAGGACAAAGGCCATTAACAATCATTTATTTGTCCTAATTCAAGGACTGTTCCCCCCTCTGTTTGTTCTACTGCTGGTCTACAAAGTCTTGCTGACAAAAAAATACCATTTCTTCCCAAAGGTTTGCAAATATTCACATTATGATTTCACACCTCGGCCAAACTATTTCCTGTTAAATCTGTCTGTCCAAATGAGGAAAAATTCCAAAAAAGGGCCAGTGTGGTGGCAGCACTCAGAGTGCTTGCAGAGTTCCTTGGAGCTTTCACTGCTACCAATTCTGGCTGTAAAGGCATCATAAAAGCAGGCAAGTGGCTCATAGGCATCAGCTGCCAGAACCTATTACAGTCCAAAGGCTCAACAAGGAGCAAAAGGCTCCCTGTGCTCTCACTTCACTTCCATTTCACTTGCACAGTCCTAAATTCCTGGCATGGGTATAACACAAATGTCCTGGGAAACTTTCTCATTGCAAATGGAGCTAACATTAGCAAAACTGGTTTTGCTGGTGCACTTTTATACGAGCTCCTCAGCTGAAACAAGCTATTCTAACAAAAGCATGCTTCCCCCATCCACTGTCACTGTATCCATAACAGAGATCTTTTTCCAATATAAAATATAACTAAAACCCCAAATCCCTCACTGATATTTCTAATCTAGGTAACATTCCTCATACAGTCCTGGCCTTGACTGCATTAAGACTTCACCTAAATGTGTCCTAAGTATAGGTCCACCAGTCAAGAAATACAGGAAAGCTTTCTATTGTGGAAAAAGCCATACCACTGTATTTGTACTCTCAAATGGCATAAACTACGCTGCAACAAGCACAATAGTATCAGCATTGCTGTAATTAGAAGAGGACTTTACCCTACTTAAGCCAGTAAGAAATCACCAACATGAAGAACGGACCATTGCAACACTGACATTTGAGGCAAGGGGTGATGCCTCAGCACCGAAGTCCCTAAACACTTGTTTGTGTAACATCTGATGGATCCTTTCAAGGTCATGGGCAGAAGAAGTTTGCAAATGTCTGAAAGAGTATTTACTCCTTCTCCAAGGACAAACTGAAGAAACCCAGCTAACTGAACTGCAGTCTCCACTGCCTTCAGCAGGTGTTTTAGTAGTGCTCAGACTAAATTTTCTATACTATCAGGAGAGAAAGGGACCCGGGACAAAGCACAAAAATAAATACTCACTATTTTATAAAGAAACAGATAACAATTAAAGGAGTTGCATGTGTATGATAATTTTTTTTAGAACTGGGAAAAAAAATAAGGTCGATCTTCAATCAGTATCACACAGGAGCTGCAATCCACTGACTGTTTTAGAGTGCTTATGCTTTTTAACTATCTAAAAATGGAAATAACTACGAATGGGAAATAACTATGAATGCTGGGACAGCCAGGGGCTTTCTTTAAACACTTTGCAAAATAGCACTCTCTCTTACCACATGAGCTCTTCGTTTCTCAGTTCAGAAAAGCACACAGCACTTTCCTACAGTGCATATCTGGGCAGTTCCAGAGCCTGCTTCTTCACACAAAATCTTTGAAAGATGACTGTTAACTAAACTTGGCTTAATTAAGTTGACAATTTCACAGCTACTTTGAACAGCTCATTAACTGCAGGCTACAGCTGCTTTGCAGCCAAGGCTCCACAATACATCATACAGTGAACCTGCTGACAGGAGCTACGACTTCCAACTCATGTTTCAAGAGATTAGATTTATTACTGAAGTCCTGGTTCTCCTAGAACCAGTTCAGGCCTCCTGTAAGAGACACTGGAAATACTTTGCTCTGCAGTAGAGTGCTGCACATCACTGCAGACAAAGTCTGCATGTCAAAGGCAATGCTGTTTTACATGGGCTGCCAGGCTGAGAATGGTGCTGGGGTGAGGACAAGGGGCTGTGGCTGAGCTGCCACTGTTGAGAGTTTACTAAGTCAGGGGGTTGTATTCTACTTAAATTAACCACAAGCTAATTGGCAAACATCCTGTGCATATGTATATAGCCCTTGGACAGTCTGCTCATGTCTGTTCTAGGACAAAAGTATCTGTAGCTATAGCAATCAATTAACCTGCATTTAAGAAATTGTGTTTAAACAAATTACTGCTGCTGGCCCCAGACCATTCCTGAGTACAGGGGTCAAGGTTTCCCCAACCTAACTCAGACTCTAAAGGATATGAAGACCTCTTGCAGCACCCAGCAAAAGCCCAGGGGCAGTGCTGTAAACCATAATCCTTTTATCCTGGCAATCCTCCGTCATGCTTTTTTCTCTACATGATTGTTTTATTGGTTTGCCTTAAAAAAATCATTAAATTATTTTAGGATGGGCTAAAGGACCCTCCTTTAGAAGAATCTCTTAGAAATTCTGCCTGCTGTCTTGGGACCCTCTGATGTTGGGAAAGATGACGAAAAACAATGCCAAGCCCTTCACCCACATCCCTCTCACTGCAAAATGGAGGGGAAAAAAGAAAAAAAATAAAGTAGGTACTATACAAATCCTTGTACCTCTTACAAAGTGGCAGGAAGCAATAGCAGTGGAGCATTTAAAGATTCCCAGGTAATATTTCACAATATTTCACATGAGTGTTTACTGAGTGTACTGTTACAGGGGTAAGTGGAAACCAGATCCCAAAGTGGTCAAAGGGATTGGCCGCAGCCAGGGAAGCACCTCTGCTTTCAAGTGAGCTCAACACAACTCACTTCCGTGGTACCTTTGTCCTGGAATGCAACAGCCCTGGCACAGCAAATCCTAACAAGTGGATGCAGCCGGGTACTTCTCTGATCAGTCAGCTGGAATGCCAGTCAGCTGGGGAAAAAATGTAAGGGACCATTGACCAAAAGTATCAGGTTTCCTGAAGGGGGTTGATGGTTCTTCCTTGCAGGTCATCCATGGAGAAAGGGCAAGAGACTACATGGCCTGACTGCTAAACACACACTTGAGAAAACAGAGCAGACTGAGGAAGACTGTGTCCTTGTTCCAACTGATGATGGGAGAATTTATATGAGGTTTCTCAACATTTTAGAACAAATCACTTTTCCATAACTAGAGAAATATCCCTGTGGAGGTAACTGTGACTTCTGCAACTAAACCATACATCATAGAGACCTCTGAGCCTTGCAAGTGCTGGACCACTTACACTCTCCACTGGCCTCTGGTCTTGGTTTAACTTCGGAGGGACTGACAGAGCAGTGCATCATATCAGGGAGGCACCTCCTAACCCACACATAAATCCTGTGCACCCAATACAAGGGTGAAAATCACAGGTACCTCTTAATTCCCACAGCCTGCACTTCCTAGCACAGCTCAAAGGCTCTCAGAAGAAATGGAGGAAAAGATTGCCATTCCCTGATCCTGCACCAGGTCCATTTCATTTCCACAGTCCTTAAAATTCTCTGGTTTGCTTAGACTTTGTACAACAACCAAACAAGGTTACGCCACAAAGCAAAAACTGCCCCATGAACAGTGTCCCACAAACTCAGCAGAGCACAGCAGGAGAGAGTTTATATTGCCCAAGGAGCACAAGAGAACCTTGTAAAAGCTCTTAGCAATCAGAACAGCCAAGATGAAGTTAAGAGAAAACGTCAGAGCTATGTAACCTCCAAAAAGAAGCTGCTTTTAGTTTAATGGGCAAAAAAGATGGCAATTTCAGCTCACTTTTTTTGACAGTCCAGCTATGAATCTCACTGTAGGTAATTCATAAGAGAGCTTAGCTTTTTAGAAAATGTGAACTTCAGTCACGCTTCTCTGAAAATTTGGTACTTGGCAACGTTCCCATGGTCACACTGTGACCAGAGGCTAAGTCTGAGGATGTGACAAACCTCTGGACTTCCCACACCTCCCACCAGCCACTGGCAGGGCTTTTCCCTCTACCCCACTCCCCCTCTAACTCTGAGGCTCTGCACTGATACAAACAAACAAGAAAAAAACCCCTTCCAGCTTCCAAACGGTGACAGCAGAATTAGGTTTCTCAGAAAACTATCATAAGCTGACACATCAATATTTAACTCTTGGAACCAACAGTACAGAATGCCCAACAAAATTTCTTGGTTTATTATTTGCTACCAAACCAGCAGGCTGCCACTCCTGCCTGTCCTTCAGGGACAGACAGACAGACAGACACTGCCTCTGCACTTCTCACCAAAGCCAATGGGGAGAAGGATGGGTCAGCTTCCTCACTGAGCAGCTTCATTAGTTCAATGAGTTTTTAGTAGAATGAACAAGGATCACAAAAGCTAAGTCTCTCTCATCTCCAGGAATCTGGTTTTTCCTATGAGGTACCACTGCCAGAGACAAGTGCTTTTTGGATAAAACTTGGTTCCCAACAAGCTACTGATCTAATACATTAATTTTAAAGAGCTGTAACTTGCAATAGTATTTCAGAAAATACAAAACTCTCCTAAAAAGTAAGCAGCTGCCCTAAAGTAAAACTTTCCATACTCTGGAAAAGGTACAATGTGAGATTATTTGCTGAGGGAAGAAGTGTCATTGGTAGGCTTAGGGGCTGTGAGTGACAGCACTGCCACAGAATTTGAGCTGACTCTTCTCCTGACAGATCTCAGCTCCATGGCATCACACAGAAAGGAACAAGAACACCACCTCCAGAAGTGAGGACATGCAATAACGTCACTAATTGACAGCACAAGCAGAACAGCTCTTTCGTCTGAAATTCTGCAGAAAGCAGATCCATTCCTGCCAAAGACAAAAAAAACCCAACAACAAAAAAACCAAATACTAAGTGAAAAGTTCCAGCAGCATCAATGGGAGCATGAAGCAGTGTCTGAGTTCACAGGACTTACTCTTCCTTTTGTTAACAAAACAAAAGCTGTTTGGTTTTGCAGAACTCCCTTTGCCTGGCTTTGAAATGTTTCATTCCTCTAAAATATCAGTTTTACCCTCAGGTTTTTTCATCTGCAGGACACTGTAACCTATGTATGAAAAAAACTAGCTATCCTGGTCATGAAGTCTTCTTCAGAATGCAAACCCGTATTTACTTACAATTCCTGTCCCTTGCTTTCTTTTAAACTCTTTCATCGGTTGTTCTTGGTCTCTGCAACAGTATCTGCAGAAACAAATACATCAACCACTCACACTGGTGCTGTTGCAGCGGTAAGTATGTGCTAACACTGGTTTGGACATTAACTCTCCATTCACAAATTCCACTCAAGAGTACAGGTTTTTTTATTGCACTCGTCAACCAAGTTTTAAGGACATAAAACTCAAATATCGGTATCATATTACATGCCAAAACGGTGAAAAATGAAAAGTAAATCAGTATGCTCAGACCAGAGCCAGAAGAGGAACATGAAGAACTCTTCTCAGTTTTGAACCTTTAAATAGATCCCTTGCATCTTTCTCCAAAGCACACTCTGCTGACGCTGCTGGAGACAAAGCACTGCACACATGGACACAGCTTGGTCTGAGTGCAGTTCTTGTGTTCCTGGGTACACGGTGGCCCCGGTCCTGCATGACACAGAATTAACATCAGGCATTCGAGTGGAAACAGACAGCAAGCTGGCCAGGGAGCCACACACTAACCAGGGGAAGTCTGGGTCACCGCTGCATCACTGCTTACAGAACGATCCTCAGACGCAGGAAAAGAACTACACAGGTACAAAAATGTGGGAGGAAAAAAATCCTTTTGAGTGCTTAGAATTTCAAAGTTTTAACTTTGAGTCACCGCTCCCAAAGTTACCTAAAGCCACAGCAACAACCCTTGAGCCCACAGATCATAACAGGGTTGAAAGAGTATCATTTTAGTAAGAATTTGGCACACTGATAAATCTCTTTGGCATTTGAAAATAATACTTTGCCTTGGTTTGAAAAATAAAAAGCAAATATCTTGCCAGAAATCCCAGTGCCATCCACACTTCAGTACAAGCTCTGGATTCCAGCATCTACAGATGTACATTCTGATACTCATCCTATGCTGAAATACTTATCTTTGAGTTACATCTCATGGAAAAGTGCAACTTTTACCAGGCAGTTAAACAGCATACAGGACACATCACTTCTGCTTCAAGTTACCAGAGTAATAGCTGTGGCTGTCCTCAACCATTTGTGGAATTTCTCACCAAACTTATGGAAAGTTATGAAGGAAGGAAAAAAAAAAATTAAAAATTGGAAGGAAGAGCAGACAGTTTTCCAAAAGAATACACATCTACAAACTAATCATCTCAGCTCAATGCTGATCTTGACCTACCTCCATATCACACAGATATGTCTGTGCATTTAAACCTGGAATTAAAACCTCTGCTGTAAATCAGAGTTCTACACCTCAGAGTCAGAAGAGAAGCAACCCTGATAACTCAGTGTGAACGAGGAACATCTTTCTGATGATGCAGAAGTGCAGCTACTCCTGAATACAGAAGACTGCATTCAATGAGGATCAAGGTTTCTTTCATTGTGCTTTAATTAACAAATTAGCGTAGGTTTTTTCAAACAAGATTCTACTTTGCTGATCACTTACTGAGGTTGTTTTTCTGATTAAATTTTATCAGAGATAACAGAACCTCAGACTCCAAGATAGAACAGGATAGTAAATGTGTAACTTTAAAAATAAGTTGTCTTTTAGTGGCAAGTAAGATGGGGCCTTGTAAAGTTTCCACTGCATCCCAGCGGGGAGCTAAAGGTCACTGCTAACTCAAAATGAAAACAATGGGAAGTAGAGGATGCCATTCTTTCATATTTGTCCAGTGATTCTGTGTTTTCTTAGTATGGATTTACTTAGGAAACTGGGAAATCTAAAACACAATGAAAAGATTTCAATGTCACCATTTTCCCTGTAACAAGACCAGTAATCTGTTCATGTCACTATATAAAATGTTTGATTTACAAAGCAAAATACATCTTCCTTGAAAAAGACATACAAGATGTTTGGTTCCTATGCAACTTTAAAATTAACATGCAAAATAATTCTGCTCTTGCCAAAAAAAAGGTGAGGTCTCATTTCCAACAAAGAAACAGACACATCTTAAATCTGTTAAAATATTATTTAACAAACAGATTGATATATGTCCTGATTTTAAAAAATCCTTGATTTAGTATCAATTTAGTTTGCTCAGAAATGAAAGACCCATCTGGCCAACAAAGTGATTTTCTTCACACCACCAAAAATATGTTATCCCAGTTTCTTGGGATCTAGTGCTCAAAAATTGTCTATCATGTAACAAAGTGGCAGGACCAAAAGCCACATTTCTTCCCACTCCAAGCAAGGATGGGAATACCAATTTGAGTCCCTCATGCTGGAATCAGTCTTTTTCATGAGCAACATTTTATTCCCAAAACTGCTTTTAAATCTTGAATATTCCTTTTTCATTCCAAGTTCTTCTGCTATGCAAGGACATTTAACACTTCTACATGTATCTGCAGACTACCTTTGAACATTTAAAACACTATCAAAACCCATCTCAAATTACCTTGTCTAACACTTTCAAAACAGATATAACCTAGTTTATGACAACACATTTCCATGTCAAAAAGCAGGTTCTAGCTCTCTTCCTTTCTCCTGCAACAAAGTCATACATGTGGGAGCTGGCTTGCAGAATGCTAAGCCTTTTACTTTATGTAGAGTGACAGAGTTACAGATTTTACAAGAAAGAGAAGAAAAGGGCCTGGGAGTTTGATTTGAGGCCAACAGTACAACCCATAGCAAAAGAGAAGGGTCTGGAAGACTGCACAAATTAGAGACTCTGCAACTTAATTTCACAGCGTGTGCAACAACATCATTTATTACATTTTGGCCCTAGAAAGGGTGTCAAGAAAGAACCTCAAAGGGGCTGAATGCTGGAATCTTTTTGCAAAGCAGAAGACTTTAACATCACTCCTTCATGCCTTTGAAACCTTAAAAATCTGACTCTAGGCAATAAAACTATTTAGTATGTCATGCACAGTAAAGCTATTCCATTTGTATCTTGTCATCCTGTGCCAATTTAAATCATAGCTAAATGATGATACCTAATTATTTACCCAATGAATGGATAGCAATGTGTAGAATGTCACAGGACTAAGCAATTTCCAACTGAACCTCTACTGGATGAATGGATCTGATATATAAAAACACTGAAATTCACATGGAAAACTGAGCTTGGGACATAAAATCACACTCTGTGTGCAACCTTGGAAACATTGCTAACAATGTTTTAATTCCATCCATGGCTGGTAAGGCAGTTTACGGTGTGGGCATATTACATCCATACCCACCACCAAAACAGAACACAATGCTAAATGTTCTCCTACGTGTGCAGGTGCTTCTGTGGCCCCCTAGTAAAATGATAACTTACGTAAATCTTGCACTGAAATTATTTCACCTTGAGGCCAATCTGCTCATTATCATATTTGCTTTAAGTTTCTTTCACTTTTTGCTGAGAGCCAATAGAAGCTTTAGCTGTCCATATCTCGAAACACTTGTTTCTTCTTTGAGAAGTCATTTGAAAGTCAGTTGACAAGCCAACTGCTCAAAAAGTGGAATATTTTCAGTGTATGGTTACTACTGCTTAAGCAACCCAATTCTGGAGTCCTTTCTCAATGTGACAGCCAAGAGAGGTGAACAAACGTTCATATCATAACTATAACAAAACAGCAATTTATCACTGTTGGTAGTGGCGACTGCTGGATATAACAATTTCAATGGATGTTAAAAATAATTCTCATTCAAATACCTCTCCCTTTCTTGACATGGACATTTACTTGAACATGAGGAACAAATATTAAAGCATGCAAAATGGAAAGCAAAACAGTTTCCAAACAGTATTTTTTCTTAGTTTCAAATGAACCATGAACAACTTTCTTAGTAAGACATTCTTCATTGTCACAGATTGTAAGCATCCTCTAATCAACAGTTGATTGAGTGAGAAGTATTTGCAAGCGGGTGTAACCATTCCATATCTTTAATTTATATATAAACTTAGCATTTTGGATGTAAAATCTGAATTGCTGGCACCTTAAACAGCAAGGCAAAGCTGGTAACTTTCATTGGCATTTCACACCACATGTAATATTGGGAATGGTAGAAACTCATTAGTACATCACCTCCCGTTATTCTGCCTGGATTATAACTAGAAAATTTCTCACTATGCATGTACTTACGCTTCAATCTGAGCCATATAATTAGGAATACAAAAGGTACAACACAGTAAGAAAAACATCTAGAACTGCAGAAATGAAGGCTTGGTTTTAATACTTCCTCTCTCGACAGATTCAGGTGGCAGAAAAGGAAAAGCTTAGTACTAAACTACATAAAATGGCCAAGAAAGAGACACAAAGCAAGCTCAGACAGCAACAGTGAAGAACAATGGAAAGGGGAGAAGAATTTTCAGCTGAAAAGAGATTCAGTGAAGTTTGTAACAACAGTAAATAGTCCAAAAATTCAGCGTCTAACCTTGCTCATCTCAGTCACACAAGGAATTGCCCTCAGATGCAGTGACACATTTTGCATGAGCTGGTTTGCATGACAAGAAGAGATACCAATAATAATGCTTTAAAAATTGAAAGTGCAGCTTATGCTTAGTAGTGTAGCCATCTATACACTGTGAGTGATTTACAGTTTGGGTTTTTTCCAATTTACATAACAAACAACAGGAAATTTAAATAGATAAAAATTAGGCTTAAATATGAGCCCAGTTCACATATTACTACACTACTGCATTCTGTACAATTTAAAAATTAGACTCCCTGGAGAAAGTGTTCATGCCTTACAACAACAGCATAAAAAGTATCAGTCTGAAAGTCTGGAGCCCTGAAGACTGAGAAAAGTTCATGTATCAGCGTGGGAAGGATCTTCTCGGTGGAAGCAAGGATCTCTGCACAGGAGAGCTGACGTCAGTCCGTGGAAGTGGGAGGGAAATGGTGATAGGAGGTTTGTCGGGGAAATGATTGAGGACAGTTTCAGTGGGAACAGGGAGGATTCAAGCAAGGGTGGACGGCCTCAGTGGAAGCATGGACAGAAAGTGTGGGAGTATCAAAGGGAGGGAGTGCTCGTGTGTTCCAAGGGAAAGGAATTACCAGACAGGGAGGAAAAGAACAGACAGCTTAATGGACTAAATAACGTGCTGTTAACTGCTGAAATGAGATCCACTTCAGCACTGCAGGTGCCATATAGCATACAGCCTATGCAGAATTATGCAACACTGGTTTGCAGTGACTGCAAAATTCACAGGCAATTTCAGGGTTTGAATGCAGAAAATTAACTGGCAATAGGGGCGAGGATTTAATCTGGCGGCCCACATCAGGTGATAAAAAGAAAGACTATTTCACATTTGGTCCTTCTGTCTTAGGAGTAATTTTAATTTAAAACAAAGGAAGTTTGGATTTACTCCCTGATCCCCTTGCACCCAAATGCACATATTTCTCTATTAAATGTACCCGACAGGGAGAGTTACACAAGGAAAGAGGAAGGAAATCTTACGTACGTAAAAGAATGACAGAGCAAAATCAAGGTGCTACAGTGTATATTAATGCACTGGAGAAGAGCCACACACACACAGGATGTTGAGATAGCATATGATTATGAATATCCAAGCCAATTTTAAATAAATGCCCGTGAAGTCCTTAAGGCTTTCAGCATTTACTCCACTTATGTTATAGATTTAACAGCTATTATTCTAAAGGTGTTTAAGCAGGTTTCTACAAATCCAAGTACCTTTACCACAAGTTCAATTACAAAGATATCTGAAAATCATAACTAATATATATGAAAAAGACAGACTGCCACAATTTTGAGTCCACTTTCTTGAGATTTTTAGAGTTAATACAAAAAATCAGGGCAACTCTTCCTTGCAACAGTGCTGGGTAAGTGTAATTTGATATTCTTTATATAGCACTGGATAATCAAACCCCAGTCCCGGCATCCAAGTACTGCTTATCTTTCACTAATAAATGGTTTAATCTGTGGAGTCAATACACTGAAAATTAAGGGAAGAGCTTTCGTGGCTGGTTCACTGTTTAAATGTGGCACTTATTCTGAGATGCTCATAATTTTCAAATAAAAACCACATATGAAAATACCAATTAAGGAGGGAGATACAGGTGCCATGACCTAAACCAGGTCTTCCATTTCTCACGGACTGTCAGCATATTCACACACAACAGAAATAGGTATTACGGCATTTACCTCTGCACACACACACTTTCAGGATTATTCTGAAAATTTGGGTGGATTAATTTAGGGTTTCCCATACTAGGAAAGAACAGGTAACTTTTTAGCTACAGCTCATAAATTGATGCAAATCACAAAACATGGTATGCTCACACCACACATCCAGAAAATGATCCTCTGCTATTTGACCAGGAAAAAGATATAACAAGACATGAACACAAATCCAGAGTAAGTCAGGGGCCAATTAGCAATAGATACAATGCCATTTTACAATCAACATGGGGCTTTTTTTTGTTTTTATTACATTTTCTGACTTGAAAAATGTGCACTATAGCTAGCAAAATGATTCAATAAATATTATTGCATTATGTATTATACATGTTTTAATAAACTTAATGCTAATGCCAGCCAAAGTGAAAACATGAAATTTACACACAGGCCAAGTTTTGTTCTTAGCTCTAACACAGCATTGGCTTTAATCTGAGAGCATACAACAACTTACAGCACCCTGAAACAAAGTGAAAATGTCATTCAGGCAGGTTACTGTTGATTCACACAAATTCTGGGAGACACCACCAGCACCCAAAGCACACCAGGTTTGTAGCATTTTGTGTTTGTGTGAAGGAATCCCTGGGGCCATAAAGGTTGTGCTACACACTCTGAGAAACAGCAATGGTTCTTAGTAGCACCCTAACTCTTACAGTTCTTCCTCAAATCAAAAATCCTTTTAATTACAGAACAGCACAACGTCCTGCCCAATGCTCCTTTTGCCTTCAGGAATTTCAGGCTCCTGCACGTTGTTTTCAGTTGTCTCACACCTTCTTTCTTTCCAAACAACTTCACTGCGCTGTGAGAGCTGCTCTCCAGTGATCCCTCACTCCGGCACAATCTCTGAGGCAGCACAGTTATCTAGCACTCTAAGAACTGCAAATCTGATCGTACTACACACACTAATGATAAAAGCAGAGAATGAAATACCGTGCGCTGCCTGACAGCTCTAAAGACTATTACAGGATTTTGCACATGAAAATAATGTAATGTGCTGTGTCCAACAGATTTTGTATTCAACTGATCACAAACAGAACTCCATTTTCATTTCTCAAAACCCATCTTTCACAGAACTGTGCTGAAGAGTGATGACAGGGGCAGAAAGTGTGACTGAGTGATAAAAATCTGAGTGACTGTCAATGCGATGACAGCATGCACACGAACCAATAGCAACCTGTAGTGTCAGGCTGAATTATCCAAACCTAGTAACAAGAATTTGTCCAAAGTTCTTGAAGGTGAACAACAAAATTTAACAAAATTAAGACTGCTTCCCACACATGCTTCTGGAAACAGGTTTGGAGGGATTTTTCCCCTTAAACAATCACACGGAAAACAAAATTCACCGGACAAAAATTTTAAAAGACTATTTTTGATTTAGGTATTGTAACATGCAACTATCTTCACTATTAAAAATTCATCTAGCAAAACAACTGTCAGGACTCTGATGACAACTTAAGCTTCCTTAGTGTGGTTGCTGTGTTACACATGCCGTGAGCACGTCTATCGTGTGTGAACAGGGCCGTAAAGTTCATTTCCTGTGCAGTGTTGTTAACACAAAAATTTAGTTTAGTACACCACGATTCAGCTTCACGTTCTGTGTTAAGTATTAATTCCTCCCCCAGCTCACTACTCGCAAAGTGCCTGCTAGTTTTCTAGATGCTGTTTAAACTATGAAACTTTTTAAACTGCGAACAAAGATTACTAAATCTGAAGGAAAACAATCGAAGAAAATCACCCACGTAACTGAAGTAAATTATTCCAGGTCAATACTCTAGAAGTTGTCTTACTAAGCAAGTAAAAACCCTAAGAAAACAAATCATTAGAGTTTCTGTTAGTCTGCAAAACACTTGATATTCAGCTAGATCTCACTTGCATCTCAAGCCTGTATCTTATATTTACAGCATGTGTATCTCAGTTCTTATCACAGCAACCAGAACAGATCAGCCATGTTATATAATACCCCCAGGGCTGCTACAATGTGATTTTTCTTACATTTGCAACTACTCTGCTTTACAAAATAAAAATAGTTTCCCCAAAAAAAGCAAAGACATAATCCAAACCTGTAACATTAGGAGCTAAAGTACAACCCATAAACAAACAGTCCATCGATAAAAAGCAAACAGACAAGCAAGCACTCCACACACTGTCTCGCTTCCAAGAAAATAATCACGAATCACAGGGTTTTTTCAGTATGTGTCTGCCAACTTCATATAGCCCTGTGTCGTACCTCTGTTCAAAAGTATGGGCGCAAACACATGGAAAAAAACCGCAAAAAAATACCCTATTTGCAGCAACAGACAAGGTCAACAAGTTGTTAATGTAAATCAGTACCCAGGGCAAAACACGCTGCCGCTCTCACTTCAACTTTCCGAATGGAAGAGGTATGCAAAGTGATCAGCCCAGCTCGCGGATCGCTTCAGACCGCGATCTGCCTGCCCCTGCTTCCAAGGGGGACAAGCACGAACAGCCAGGCGGGACGACCCAGCACCAACACGGGGCTCAGAGCATCCCCCCCTGCTCGGCGCAGCCCCACCGCGGGCGGAGGGGCCCCCCCGGTTCAGGAGCAAGACCCGCGCCCCCGGCTCCAGCGATCGACGAGGACAATTAACATCACTCTCCTCCCCAGAATTAGGGAAACTCATTTTGTGGAATGAAGAAAAGAGGCTTGGGTACCTCTACAAAGTCGCCAAGACACTGATAAGTTTATAAACGAAAGTAATAGCCCAAGCCAGGAAAAGCTCCCCCACAGCGGCAGGGAGACTCCTTGGGCTCCAGCGCTACAGCCAACTCCTGTTCTGAGAGAAACAGTGCTCATGTTTAGCACCCTTTTTACCTTAACACTGGATCTGCCGGTCTGGGCCTCTGCCTCCATGCTCTGGCTGTTCTCCCTCTTGTCTTTCTTAGAGGAATTAGTCCTCGCCTCATAAGTGGATGTGTTGTAGCATTTAATGAATAATCCTGGGACGGGGTTGCCTTGCTGCTGTTGAGACATGGTTGTGTTGGTCTGGTGAGGGAAATTGTACTCCTCAGACTCATTGCTACTGTGACAGATCACTCTGCTGTCAGAGAGGTTGGTGCTTGGAACACAGCCCATGCTTTGTGGCCACCTGGGGAATACTTCTAAATTGTATATATATACGCGTATATATATATATGTATATATATCTTTCCTTCCCGTTGATATTTTCCCCCTGCTTAATTTTTTTGTTAACAGGTTGAATCTCTCTCCTGCGTCTCCGCTACACTCTGAAGCATTGCCATCGGTCCCTTCTACACCACCAGAAACGTGTCTGTTCTCCTCGTCCTCCAGGAAACAGGTCCTTTAATCTCAATCTCAGCAGTGGGCTGGGGAGCTGGAGGGGAGGGAAGGGGGGAAATCAAGAACCGGTCGACTTCGTATTTTCACAGATTATTATTAATTTGTCTAAGCCATCTGAGAATCTTGGTAAGGTTTTCTTTCCTTCTGGGAAAAGCGGAAAAAAAAAAAAAA
>NW_008239758.1:3158398-3159175 GCF_000691975.1 Corvus brachyrhynchos | reverse complement strand
GACAACGGACTCGGTTGTTGCTTCCCATCGTTTTCCTTTTCGACTGTGCCCGTGCCAATTTCTTTGAAAATATTTTTGAAAGCAAAGGCTGTGAAAAGGGAAGATGGTGCTATGGGTGGAGCCAGGTCCCGGGGCTTGGGAAATCAACTGCAGGCAGACTTTTCCTGGAATATGTATGTAAAATAAACCTTTTCTGTTTCCATTTCGTATGGAAGTAACCATGCTTCCTTATCCTATAGATGTGGTGGGAGACTAGATGTCTGTAGGTGCTTCAAGGGAGAACATACTGTATTTAAAGCCCTTTAAACACCATGCCCAGGGCAAGACAAGTTACCGCCGTAGACAATTTGTGTTCCAGAAGTACCAGCTCAAGTGCAGCCCAGGTTCAACAACAGACATACGACTCCGTACTCTACCACAGACCACACACAACCCGACAGGATCTTCACGTGCCCTTCACTTTTTTCTCTATGTCATTTGTAGCTTCTGCTACCTTTATTCTCAATGACTCACAGAGGTGCTTCTCCAAGGTCCTGCCTGTTTTCACTAGCTGAGGAACAGCAGTTTAAGGAAGGCCCAACCAAACTTTAGATTTAGGAGCATGGTGAAAACCAAATATCAGAGACATGACTTTTATCAATAAGCTCCAGCATCTGAAGAGGGGAAAATGATGTGTTACAGGAGGAAACTGTTTAAATTACTCCAGTTTTGTACCATGAACTCTTATGTGCTCCCCTGGCAGAATCAGTGTGTTTCAGAAGAATCCAATTCAGCAGG
>NW_008239758.1:3115756-3158388 GCF_000691975.1 Corvus brachyrhynchos | reverse complement strand
AATTCAGGACAGCCAGGCTTTAAAACAGTACCTTAACTACATGACAAATGCCATCAGGTCATCATTAAAAGCAAAATATGCAGATAAGTGATGACTATGGACAACAAGAATGGCAAGAAGCAGCTCTTCATTCATATGTGTAACAGCATCACTTGATCCAGATGAGAGCACCTTGTAAAGTTGAGAGATGCAAAGCCAAAAGTCAGTGCTTTTGAGAAATGTGGTTTTTCAGGATAACCACAGTACTTGCAATGCAGAAATGCTTTTATTTACTTCTCATAATTGCTAGCATTAAAGGCTGGAAAATCAAGTCTTTCCTTCCTCAATGCACTGCTACTGTGCAGTTTGGAGTATAAGCAATAGTCACATAAACTTCATCCACCCCATTAATTTAGCTGAGCTATACAGCCTGCTAGAACCAGAAAAAGAAGTCGGCTTCCTGTACCCTCTCATCACTTTGGACACCCACTTAATATAAGCATTTAACAATAAATGAAGGGAAAGGCTTAACATGCCCATTTGAAACAGTGGGCACTGTTTGGACATGGATCTCGTCCTCACTCTTTCCTTTACATTAAACATTATTTACTAGATCCCATTAATAAGAACACACTTAAGTGCAGCTAGAAAAAGACTGTGAAGGAAGAGAATGCTACAATTCCTGCTTGTGCTGTTAAGCATAAATGTGGGCTCCCTTCCTCTGCCCTAATGGATCTGTCAGCAAAACTGCTATTGCACTTTATTTCTGGTGGCACTGCAGGAGTCAGAGACAGCAAAACTTCATTTTCAGAGCTGCACATTCAGTTTGCAGTGCTGACACCTAGAGTTAAGCTTTCTACTTTGTTAAATAGATGAGTCTGGTGTGCAGGTACATAGAGATGAAATGTACAGTTCATGGTGTCATTTCAAAAAAATTGTCAATATTGGAAAAATCTCTGCTTTCCACTTTGAAGGCAAACAAATTCCCACTCAACTAATACAAAATTTATGCAAATGAAAGGCAAATACTGGGGGCAGGGGGAATGCTTTGTTTGATAACAGCATGACAAAACAAGAAAATGTACATCAGATACGATGTGCACAACCACTTTGCTCTTTTTTAAAGTTTTTCCATGACTGTTCATTGGTAGGTTATTACTTATTATTTCTACAGCCTAACTTCATGAAAACAAAACAAAACAAGTCTCCATTTGCAAGGTTTTCAGATGAGAACTCTCACTGCCTTGACTGGATGAGATGAGCCTGAATAAACCCTTAGCAGTTTAATAAAAGCCATTGAGAAATCACTGAAGTTGTTGTCACACTGATAAAAATTCAACTAAAGACAAAAATTGCTCTTTGAACAAGACACTAGCATTGGAGTTGTCTTGTTTCTCTACAATTTGGAAAACATTGGTTCTGGGTTTTATTGCCAATAGAAAAATACAGTTGAAAGTATAGATTTACCCAGAGCCTGGAATCAGAGACAAGAGGTGAAAACATCAAAATCATTGCCAGTGGTAGTAATTTGTCACTACACTGTATGAGGTGTGTGGATAAAGGGCCTCGTTCATGCTTATTGCTGAAGTGCAGCTCAGGAAATGGTGAGCCCAATTATTATTATTATAAAAAAAATTGAAATCATGCAAAATAGCAGAGGAAGACCAGGAGTGTAGACACTGGCAGATTAAGGCTGTGGGGGAAGTGCAAGGTCAGTACAGAGTCAGGAAGGGAAAGGTCAGAAGAGAACTAGCTCTAGGAGACAACCGGGGGAAAGAGAAAGGTTATTTATGGAGAGTAAGGCTGAATTTCATTCAGGACTGCAGAATAAGGAAGAATCCTAGGAAAGAGCTTGGAATGACTGTTATCAGCTTGATCTGCAGACAAGTGGGTGCTGGGGAAGATCAAAGTGTCTAGAGGACAAATACGTAAGTGTCAAAAATTTAAAAGGATTGAAAATACACTATTCAGCCACATCCTCATCCTTCCCACAGAGAAATTACAGTGGACCCTGCATGTTTTTGACAAAAGACTGAACAACAGTGTCCCCCAGGTATCCTCCTCTATTCCCCATATCTGCTATCTCCCCCCAAATTTCCATAAGCAAAACCACTTCCCTTGATGTATCAGCAGTATCCATCCATTTCACACTTGATCAATTTCCACTGCACATTGTAAGAGTTTGTGCATGAGCACTGGGGCAGTTCACTCCTGTCCAGTTACACAAAAATGCAATACGAAAGCCCAGAGCAAAAGTTTGTTGCCAAAATCCAGTTCTGATAGTACTTCAGTACCTGAGACACTGGCAGGCAGAGTTATGCAGAAGAAATGATGGACTGACATCTGCATGAACAACAAATATCAGCATCCTTTGAAAAAATGTTTGTCCGACGAAGGCAGAGCGAGCATGACTGCAGTCCTGTGAGCACAGGCAGCAGTCTTGGTAAAAGATTACTCTGTGTGGTTTTAATTGCTTCTCCCCTCAAGTCAGCTGTATGTTCCAATTGTGTCTTTTGGCCTTCTGAAAAGTTAGGCAATCCTGCTGGTCTCTAGGCCAGTGAAGGAGGCAGTGGGGAGAAGGAGGAGGAGGAACTGTGGAAAATGTGCCAGCATGCAAACAGCTGAATGGACTCTACAACACTAACTACTGACACGTGCAAGCTGTGACAGAGTATGTCTCTCCATCCCAAGATATTCTAGAGAAGGAAACAAGGACCATATGCTGCCTTAGGCATGAGTATCAGCATTACACCCCACGAGGGTACATCTGCTTGTTTGTGTATGAGCATCAGGTATCTTGGAACGGGGCGTTTTCAGGTGACTCAAGAGTAAAATTTGTCCTGAGACAGCTCATCCCCAGCTCCTGGAATGTACAGAAGTACAATGAGTTTGTTTTCTGCACCACTTTCCTGATGTCCTGAAAAACCCCGAAGCAGCTGAGAGCAGGGCCGCCCTGATGTCCTGGCAGGCTGTCCGGCTGCTGCTGTTGTGTAACTGCAATTGCAGAACACAGACAGTTGTCTGTACCACTTGGAAATCAGAGCCTTCAAGGCAGTCTAAGTCAGCAACTTTTTCAACTCTAGCACTAAAGACATTCAAGTCTAAAGCTCAGATTCTTCATGTACGTACAAGCTTCATCATCATAACTGGTGTCAGAACAGCTTTTTCAGCTGTAGTTTACACATCACACTCAGCACTGCTCACTGATCAGCAGGACAGACACACTATTTCCAGGAGAAAAATGTACCCCCTTCTCCACTGTGCCTTCTTTCCACTTTGACTACCTTCTTTGCTGTCCAACTGTCCAATGTTTCTCAAGTTTCCCTCAGCATTATCATCTCTACTTTGTTTTTGGTAGGCTCTCCCCACATTGCCCAGGAGCAGCACCTGCTTCCACAGCAGATGCAGAGAGAAGGTGAGCAGATCTCTGCCACCCAACTTTAATGGCTGGGCATGGGCCTTCAGATGCTGCTGCTCTCCCTCCCAATCCTCTCTTCCCCAGCATCTCATGCTCTCCCCCTAAACCATGTCTTTCCAATGCCTGAGCCTGGGAGCCCTACACAGCCCAGGGAGTGCAGCACTGACGGGATGCAGGAGGCTGCACTGTATCACCCAGCTGCTCCAGCTCTGCCGACCGCAGAGCCCAGCAGGAAGGAGGAGCAGCAGGAGGGGGACCTGCTGCCAAAGCAGCCTCCAACAGCTCCAGCTGCCTGGCCTCGCCTTGCGTTGACCAAAAGTTTGTGGGGAAGGGAGGAACAAAGCACTGTTGTCCCCACCCACTCCCCTATAATTATCCTGTGCTTCACAAGCAGTATTATCTGTCTGGATACACGGTGCCATGCAGCCAGCTGTGACCATAGAGAATTAGCTGTTCCCCTCTTGGAGAATTTTCCATTCTCTCTTCCTAAGTATTTTTAAGCCAACTTACATTTGTTCAGCATGCAACCCTTTCAGTTTGTGATTTACTAAACCAAGGATGACAATTGGTCCTTTTACGTGGAGTGGTATACCCAATTCTCACACCCTACAAGTGCCTGAGGTCCCTCTGCTTCCTGAGAGTATTGGATCCTTTTCTTAGCTAGCCAGCCTCAGCCCAAAAGTGACCACAGCCTCAGGACCCTTCAGACTCCTGAAGTGGTTCCCAATGCCACAACCCCATTGTGGCCTGCCTGGATCCAATCAGAGAAAACAAAAGAAAATCAGTAAAAGAAACAAACAACTTGTCTCCTCCATCAGTAGATCAGTTTTCTTTGGTCATCAAAGCTAGAAGGACAAGCTCTTAGTCCTTATTGTCTACCCCAGCAACTAAAAGATCAGTTCAGGCTAATGAGGGAAGACTCACTCAAGACAGGCTCTCAAATCCACAGACTCCTTGCCCCTAAGTCCCTCCCAGGACCCCACTGCCTCCTGCCCAGCAGACACTTTCTTGTTTGCTCCTGGTTAACCAGCTGCTAGTGGCCAGCAGCCTGCCTCCCTGGGCCAGCATCCTTAACCCTTCCCAAAGGCAGACAGAGTAAGAATGGTAAAGAGAACAATAAAATATGGGTCTAGAGACTTATCCTTGCTGTATGGCAGCAGCAGAAGCTGAAAAACTCCCTAAAATTACTCTTTAAGACTAGACTGTACACCTGCAAAACAGATGGCTTTCATGGTTGCTGAAGTTATTATTTAAGGAACAGATTCATCATCCATGGTCATACTGAGCAATGATTTATTATATATTCACAATAGCAAAAAATCCCATGTCCTGGCTGTGAGATTTATGTTCCTAAATCACCAAAACATCTGAAGAATTTATCCTACAAGCTTGTCTGAATATAAGACAGGGAACTGGACCTCATCTGAATACTTAACAACTCCTTGCTGTGTTCTCAAGTACATTTCCTTTCTTTGGGTCATAACAATACCTTTAAATACACTCAGTCATATCCGACTGTGTACAGTCATTCCCCGATGCTAAGCCTTTCTGTGGAGAAGGCAGTGTCCTTACCTATGCAAGAAGCTGAACCCTTAATTAGCAGAGAGGATCATACCCTACTGCCAACAGGTAACCCAGAGATGGCTGTGCATTTGAATACCTCCCTTTTCCCAGGAATGTTTCACATCCAGTTGTTTCATTGCAATCAGGCTCTGATTGTCCAGCAATGACAGAGCATCTTTCCAATACTATTCTTTCCAACTCTTTTTCCAACTGTGTTCTTATTTCTGCAAGATCCCACCAGGGAAGTCGCAGTCCTTGACCCTTGCCTACATGCAGTTCTGCATGCAGACAGTTGTGAGGAGGAATGTACAAGAATGTCTGTGGTGCCATGGCACAGCACCCAGAGATCGTGGTTCTTGTAAACTCCATTTTATAGCTGTCTGCACATCCAGCTGAGCAGCAGCAACAGCAACACCACAAGAATTGCAAGAGGAGATGACAACTTGGGGGAGAGATAAGGAGAAACCACACTGAGGGCAGGTGGAGAAACCAAGCCATGTAAGTTTTCTGGGGATAGCTATTTAAAAAAGAGAGAAATAGACTCAGGATGCATCGGGGAGATAAATCTTCCGAGTTTTTGAAAAGGGGAAGGCAGCGCTTGCAGGCTCACTCACCACAGCCCTAACAAACATAAATCTTATTCACATGGGCACCATCCTTCCCAACACATTCACCAGGGCTGGTTGTAGCACAGCTATCATGGAAGGATCTGTTATATTAAGCAGAACAGCACTTGGCAGTTTGTGTGAATTATGGTTACAGCCAGCACAGCTGGGTGCTGCAGGGGTTGACAGTCTCTATAACACAAGAACAATAGCAAGCACTAAAAAAAAAAGAATAAAAATCTCCAAAATGTTTTGGGAAGAGAGTTAAAAAATAGTTTGAAAACATGTCCTTTAAATTCGTGAGAGACTTCCAAACAGATGGGGCAGGGAAGGATCTGATGAACTGAGGGGGCTGATCTCATGGTTTATATCTGCCTTGGCAAGATCTCCTGGGTCTGCACTTACTTGTGCCCAAGTGGGTGGCTTCCTAGTGCTCCATCAAGAGGCTTTTTAATCCCCACTCACTTGAAATAAGCTGTGGTGCCATCTCTGTCTCCCTGAAATCTCTCTAGGCACAGTTCCCCACTTCCTATCCCTTCACATAAAGGCCTCTCTCCCTGGTAGCCACAGGTAACCAGGAGCAACCCTTATCTCTCACATGGCCCAAGTGCCAAACACACCTTTCCCCACAACCCTAATCTGGTTTACACTTCTGCTTTTGGGGAGTTTCAGAGTAAACTGTTCCACGCGTTACCTTTACAATGAATTAATGTAACCAAGTCAAAACAATCACTCTTAAATTCACTACCACAACAAGTATACCAATCTGGACAAAGCAATTGAAGATTTATTCATCTCCCTGCACTCTTGGAAGTTTATTAGGCAAGTGTCAGAGTACTTTGAGAAGGTCAGGATCCTACCATGCACGTGACATCTCTTCAGGCCCCATACAGACTGATCCCTCTTGCTCAGTGATATAAACAACTAAAAATCACATCTTCCTTTTGACAGTCTTGGGCACCAAAAGAAATAACCACTTTTTTTAAAAAAACCCTAGTCTTTAGGACTTCAAAAATCAGATCTAAATTGATGATACTTTTGAAAGGAAACCAAGTTAGTAACTCTGCATTTCACAGATCCCACCTTTATCCCAGTGTAGCATTTTGAGTTAGGTCTTTCTATTTACAAGGCGCTGGCAGCTTGAGCCCCCAGAAGCTCTGGGGAAAAAATATATCAACCTTGCTCTCCTTTCCAACTGGATTTTCTGAATCTGCAGTGCCTGCTCCCATGCAATGAACTTAACAGACAAAGCATGGAAGCAGAGACCAAGACTGTGAAAATTATATGAGTAGGAGAAAGTAAATTAAGCAGGACTTTTCTCCACAGAGACTGAAGCAGGAATAAAATGTCTTTGCAGTGCTTTAGATTTCATACAAAACCTAAATACCCAGACCAGCTTCCTGTCAGAGTATAAACTGCATGTATTTTGGCCATTTTCTCATCAGTTTAAAGCCAGCATCGTATTTGTTACAATGACAGTGTATTTACTGATGAAAGCACTCTGAAAGACATTTTGTGAAGAGAAACAGAATTTTATCAGATAAATTCACATTGCACAAAGTTTTTTCCAATACATTTGTGCCCCCTGCATTACTGGAATAAATCTGAGGTAGCTCCCACGTTACAATATTCTTAAAAAAAATAAAGGCAGGAATTATCCAGCTCTTCCTCCACTTGAGGAGAATGTGAACTTCTGATAAAAAGTTTACTTTAGTTGCTCTGCCAAGTGCTAGGCCCAGAACTTGGGAGGATTAATAACAGGAATGGGCTGGAGACACGTGATTGAGTTAGCCTTGTTTGCAGTTCGGCTCCTTAGCAAGGTACAGCCTGACCTTAGGTGACTGTGGCTAAAAGGAACAATTATGGAGCTCAGCAGTGGAAAAAAAGGTAAAACAAAAACAGACAGACTGGAGCCATATAACTGAAAGAATTTAAAGTGTTCAGCTAAATTAGGCACATTAGATTAGAATACATTACATCCAAGCTTTGTTAACTGCTTCAGTGAGAAAAGAACTTCAGAGAAGATTATAGAAACCATGGATTTCTTCTAGAACAGATGCTGTACTGCTTCCTTTTGTCTCTCAGCAACAAATAAAAGTGAACTTTCTTTTATCTAAAGTTACATGGCCCTATCACTGACATACTGGAACACATCATAAATACTAGTTGATTTATGATTCTAATTCCTTAGAGATGAGAAAATATTGAGTGATTTGCTCTAAGTGACCTGGGAAGTATTTGTCATTGCCCAGAAGCAAGGCTGTAATCTGACCTCTTTCATCAAACTCTCCACCTTTTGAAGCTTCAGTGGTTTCTGGGAAATCATATATTTAAGAGTTAGTATAGTCAAGTAAAATTCCATATTTTTCAAGTGCAACGTAACCTATGATTCTGCAGCAACACTTTGCCTCTCCTAGCACATCTTGATCTGCACCAGTGAAAAAGCTTGAGCTGTCTAATGATCATCTAAAAGGTTTTAAACAAAACAGCTTTCTGATAAGAGTGCATTTCTCTGAAGGTCAGTTTATCAGGAAAATGCTAGTAACAGTCAAGTGAGATGACATTTAGTGTAGCAGGTTTGCTCCTAGAAAGGAATGTCTCCCAGCTTTTTTACTAATGGGGAGCCACTGCAGAAAAAGGAGTTGGTGTCTGAGGAGACACATGCAGTGGGTTTATTCAGTATCTGACTTGTATTGGGGGAATAACGTGACACTTGAGGAAGCTCAGAAACCCGCAAAGAGCCTTAACACAGCTGTACAAGGAAACAATTCTCATCTCCATCTATTTACTTAACTCAGCCTGTTTAAAAGACTTCCTAACTCTTGTTTGAGCATGGAACTGTTGGCATTTTTTGTGTATCAGTTCAATTCTTGTTCAAGGGAACCTTGGAGAGCAGCACACCTGGGGGGATGGAGAGCAGGCCCAGAGGTGTGCTGATGTGCTCTGCAGCCAAATCACCTGGAGTGCCTGATCTCTGGCACCCAGGCAAGGAGCTCTTGGATCAGGAGCAACTCCACTGAAGCCAGTGGAGATGATTTTGAATCTCTGTGTGATGTCTTTCAAATGCTGTTTGTGGGCACAGAAAAACACCAGAGACATGGCTTTGGGATATAGTCATCAAACGCAGGCATCCTGGGACACTCACAGATGCCCACAGCAAGCCACAGAACATAGGCCTGCTGCCTGCTGATCTGCTTTGGAGAAAATTGCTAGGATTGAGGGAATTTATTTTGTTCTGTACTTCAAGGGCCTCCCGTGGCCAGGCAGGCGGGCCGGATGCAGCTGGAGCACTCCCTCCCTTTCCTGGTGCAGAGGGGAGTCAGGGAGGCTGAGCACGGCTGTCCAGAGACCTGGGCTGGGTCACTGCACTGCCTGGGAGATGGCATCAGCAGGGGAAAATCCCCAACCCTGCCACAGCCCAGCCAGCCAGCCAGGAAACTGGTGGGTGGCACCCATAGACCCTAGTTCTTCCCACGTGAAGCAGCTATTTAGTTCTCTTTTGAAGTGTGTTTCATGAGTATTGAGTTGTGTGAGTTTAAAATTGGGCTTAGCTAGCCAGGGTGGATGGACCCTGACAAAGAGCTTTCAAGCCTCCTCAGAGAAGACAGCTGATATTTTAGGGAACAGGTTAGGACATGACAATAGCTCCTTGCACTGGTACAGCTGGTTACTGACTGTACTTCTCAACAAAGATTCATACAATAGATTCATGTAGCCATAAAATCGAATAGATTTATAAGAAGGTTCAGTGTTACCTATGAAGACAAGACAATTAATGTATTAGCTGAGGCTGGGATTTCACTGGTGTAGGGCTCCCTCCTCACATAACCAGCTGTGATGGAGGTCAACTCATCCTCTTGGATATCCATCCTGTCTCAGGCAGACAAGAAAGTACTGTGACCTGATCCAGCCCATCAAACACTGATCCAAACAGGAGATACAAGGCAAAGGGCTTCTATATAAGGCAAAAAAAAAGGGAGCTGATGGAGTTCAGAAAAAACAGCAGGATCAAAAGGAGTATTTTGTAGCACAGTTCAACTCGTCAACACAGCCTGCATAGTGCCATCTTTGGCACATTACCCCACAGTATAAGAACAAAGCTAGATCCAAAAAGACAATTAAATGGAAACCACACTATCTGGACAGGACATCTCTTCTGCAGGGCACTAATGATTAACCTTTGGAAACCACAATAATTTATCATCAAAGTAAAAAGCAGAGTGAAACCCCAAATATCATTGACATGAACCAGAAGTAGCCTCTGGGAGATGTGCTGCCTACAGGAGAGCATTCAAACACGTACAGGACATAGTCAGTGTCTGGACATATAGTTATGTTTTGAAACCAAATAATGCTGGACCTTAAACAAAAAGGAAAATCCCATGAGATAAAGGTTGAACGCTCCCTGGAGTACACCCCGAGACAGCTCTCAACATACAATGAAAGAATCACCACAGTCCAGGTTTAGGGAGTCCCTCAGTAAATGGGAACAAGCAAGGTTAGGTGACAGGATAGTGTCTGAGCTTGGGATCTCTTTGCAGAAAGCATTTGAGCTCTCTTTTACTGTAAATAACGTGATCTGGTCTGACCCGGGGCTGATTGCAGAGCTCTGTCTTGTTAGCTCACCTCTGGCTGTAACAGGTACTCGTCACTTGCATGGAAAGGAAAACAGAAGTTAATGGGCTGATTCATTCAATCTGTGTTTAAAAATCCCTCTCTGCCCATGACTCCTAAGTAAACTAAACTGATTCCCCTGCATGTCTGACTTTGAGCATGTACACAATGCTCCCTGTTCACAAGGTTATCTTTGGTGCAAAGCCACTGTGCACGGGCTGCTAACTCTACCTACATCCATTATAGGAACCCCTCGTATAATATGCACCTAGCTTCAGCGTGCAAGACATTTGGTTCCCAAAAATACGATAGGATGGCTAGAGTAACCACTAACCAGACATGCTGGAATGCCTGAAAGTGTCCAAGATTAGTCATTTGGCAGCAATCTTGAGGAAGCGTAGCTTTACATATCCCTCTCTGGACAGAAGGGTTTAGTGTTCAGGGCCTTCTGGCAGGTCTGAACCTGACTCCTTCCCTTGCCGAACGCAGCACAGCTTGGATCAGCTGTGGCTGTGACAGCTAGAGCTGGGATGCAACTGCCACAAAAATCTGGATCACTCACTTTGTCAAATCTATCTCCAGCATATTCTTTACTTCACCAAAAGAAAGAAACCCAAACCGAAACAAACCCTTTCCTGTGCTTGGCCTTGGTATTTATTTTTTCTGGATAATTTCAGCTTCTGTGTTTGTCAACTGAAAGGAAAACACATGTGTCACACATGCATGGGTCAGAAATCTGGTGGGTGCTCGTACATTATACAAGAGATCAAGGACTGGAGAAACTTCATTCTAATCTGAGGGCAACAAGACAAGGTTACTGAAGAGCAGTGTGCTTACTCATCAGCTGTAGAGATCAAGGCAAGATTGCATTTAGGCACCACAGCACTGGCAGGACTGAGGTGTGGATGGTTTTTTGGTCACTGGAGTTTGATGCGGGACTTGCACGGACCATCTTGTCAGGAGGGCTGGCACCGGCACCTCAGTGCACTTTTAACAAGGCATCCAGTCCCCTCTACGTAAGGTGACCTGCTCCTAGGCCACATCCACGCCAGGAATCGTGCACAGCACGGAGCCTGTGCCTTTGCCCAGCTGGCACAGCCGAAGTGGCAGCCGGGCGTTGCACCAGTGGCTCAGGAAGCCTCCCAAGGAGCGAGGCCAGAGCAGCCTGTCCTGGCTCACAGGCTCAGCATGCCTGACCCTCAGATGGAGCACTCTGCTTGAGCTTAGTGCTGAGCTGAGGCAGAATGAGTCCCACTGGTCCAGAGCTAGAATGCTCATCATGAGACCACGAGCCTGGGCATCACACCGTTGTGTGGGGCTGCCATGGTATTTCTGCTCAGAGCTGCAGCAAATGAACCAGTTAAAGCATGCAGAACCCAGCAGCTGTCGTGCCTTTCAAGTACTGAGCTGCAGAACTGGCGCCAAGTACTCCTGCGCTCAGGACTGCACAGATGATATTGCTCCTTCAATGTATGACATTCACGTGGCATTCCAACGGTGAAAGAAACCAGCACAACCCAATGGATGAATGGAAAAACAAATTGCTTCAAGTTGATTTAAAGGAGATATTTAGTCATGCATGGGAAGGAAAAGAGAGAATAAGTGACCAAAATAGAATGAAGCAATTGGAAACAGCTGATGTTTGATGAAAAGAAAGACATTTTCTGGGGTGAGAAATTTAAAAGCCTTGAGTATTTTGAAAGGGCAAATGATGCATGACTTTTTTAATCCTTTGAATGGTGCCAGGCTATCCAGAATCCACTCCAGAAAGGTTTCTGGAGCAGTTTATTCTAGAACTAAGCCAAAACCTTCAGCCAACTCTGGAAAATCTTATTTAGAGTCAGACTAACATATTGTGAGCTCATGTCACTGTTGGAAAACTGCTCCAGCTGAAAGCATGAGGGAATAGTTTTGCTAAGGAACCCTGGAGTTTTAGCCATTTGGTTTCTGGGGGGTTTTTTTATTTGCAATAAGAAAAGGCAGGAAAGGAAATTAAAATCCTTGGTAAAAGAAAGAAAAAATTATAGAAGGGCTGAGTTACATTTTCTGAGATTCCTTACTGTCTTTCCATTTCACAAAGAGTGGACAAGCTTCATGCTGTACTGGAAGTGAGGGGTTTCCTTTCCATGAGCTTCACATTAGGGCAGTTCTCATACAGAGGTGAAAGACAGTTCCACAGTCCTGGCCCACAGCACTTTGTGACTCCAAATGGGACAAATCCAATTGTATTGCTGCAGCCAGTGTCCAGATCACACTAATTACTATTAAACATCTCTGCCAAAACAGCAGCTCAGACAGTGCACTCACTCCCAGCTTGTAGGAATTCAGATGTCAAAGCCCACGGGGCACATGGGTGACACTGTCATGGGCAACCTTTTTTTAGGCTTTGTGTAAGCTTTTGGGCACATACCAGTCTGAGGCATCCTAGTCATTCATGTTTCTGGGTCCTCAGCTGCTCTTTATTTGCTACAAATGTTTTGGAATTTTTTTTTCGGTTTTGGGTTGTTTTTTATTTTAACTTGGCAAAAAAAGTTAGTGGATAAATGACAGACACTACCTTGTCCCTTTAGTAAATCGTTGGCAGACATAGGTCTGCATTTTGAGATCACAGGAACATCGTTCAGTGGTGGACTAGTTGGGTTTATGGCTGGACTTGATGATCTTAAAGGTCTTTTCCAATCTAAATGACTCTATGATTCTATGTGTGGACACAGGTAGGAAGCCAACCAGACAGTATATCACTACCTTTTATAATAAATGCTAATGTTTTGCTCCCATGAGTGTCCACATCTTTTTAAGTCACAAGTGTGCTGTAATAAGCAGATATAAAGTCAAACACTTGTGGTTATATAAAGCTATGCAGAAGAAGAAAAGAGAAGCTACATGGAATCCATGACATCTGGAAAACACTTTCTGCATGGGGTCTGAAGACAGCATACATTGCCAGCCTAGCACAGAGGACATCGATTTCCCAAGTAGAAGCCTAAGAAAATAAAAATCAGTAAATGCAAAGTTGATCCCAAAATACAACTGGGGAGGGAACTGAGATCTGTTTAGAAATTCAAGCCAAAATTGGGAAATTACTATGGACACAGATAAAAATTCGAAACAGAAATGTATAGCGTATTCAAATATGCTTTGAGCAGAGGGGTTGAACGAGATGATCTCCAGTGTTCCACTCCAACCTCAACTATTCTATGGTTCTGTGAAATGTTTTGCTTTGGTATTTTCTAAATGAAATGGTTTGGGTTTGATTTTTCTTCTCCAAAATGAAACAGGACAAACATAAACAGCATATAAAGCAACTGCAGGCATTCTGTTTGGGACTGAATAAAAACAATTTGCAACATTTAAGAATTTTCATCCTAAGCCTCCTCAATTTTCTCCAAAGGGACCTCTGCTTTTAGTTTCATTAGATCTATGTTTATATTTCATAGCTGAGGGGGAAGGGTCAGAGAGCAAACAAAAAAACTCACCATTGATCCAGCTCTGCTCCCAGCCCCTATTTTCTTACTCACAGATAAACCCTTTCAGATGTACCCCAGTTCCTTCAGGGCTGAAGGTGCAGAGCAGGCATCTCTGCAGCCAACAATAGCAAACACTAACACCAACTTTGCATGTTTCCATGGCCATGGTGCCCCAGAGATCTCCTCTTTCATCCACACACTCCTCCCCTCCAAAGCCACCTCATCACCATCTCTCTGAGGCTGGGGAAGGAGGGACAGGTCAGCTACACCTGCTTACCAATAAATATTGTTACCAGGGGGAAGAAGAAGAGGGGAAGAAAATAAAAGGTATTTCTGCTTTTTCATTCTTTCCCCACCTTTCTCATTTGCTTGGGTCTCATTACCCATCCCATGTGGTTACTGGTGGAAGAGAAACTCTGTCATTAAAGTGGAGAGAAGTAGCACAGGGAGCACTGTTGCACAACCAGCAGCCACCAGGATCACGCTGGTGTCCCCAGGGCAGCACGGGCAAAACTGAGCAATATTTTCCGATAAACACTAAAACCACTTGCAGTTAAGCCTTGTGCTTTGTCTGGCATGGGAGTACATGACACTGGTAAATCAACCACACCAGAGAGTGACTCCAGTCCATTTGGGGTCAATGACAGCTTCAGCCAACCACATGCTCATGGCCATCACTGCAAAAGGTGCTGCAGAGGCTGGATGGGACTGACAGGAGATTGGAGGGGCACTCCCAGGAACATCCCTGGGGCAGAGGAAAAAAAAAAAATCCCAGGCCTCTACTGCAAGCATGAAGGAGCCTCACTGCTCCTAGGAGGAAGGTTGGGATTGGTACAAATGGGGGAACAGTCGAGGAGTGAGGAACATGCCAGCCTCAGGGAGGGGAGGCAGTGGAGCTCAGCTCATCGTATTAGCACTTGTTTGCTCACGCAGCAACACTTCAGCACAAAGGAAAGCAAATGTCCATTATAATCTCTCATTTCTGAACTAGTCTCCTGCATATTAATTCCTATTGACTGACAAGTGGAACAGCACACATTGATCACCTTGTTAATCAGGTATTCTTGCAGCAATGCATGATGCAGTTTAAATAAGCCAGGTTAAGTTCCTTGTGTACACAAGGAAGCTATTATAAGAAAATGTAATGATGAAACCACTTCTTGCAAGAAGCAAGAAGAGCTTGAGCACCTTATATGCTTTGGAAAATTTCACTTCATTTATATAATTTTTCATGACCTTTTGCTTAGCATGACATGGTTTTGTCCCCCAGCTGTGACCAGCTTGGCTTGAAAATCAGGATTTTGCAAGCCCGACTTGTGAAACCTCCTGAGGCTCTAAGCTTTCAGGGAGCTCAGTATCTTTCTTTTGAGGGGGCATCTCTTTTTATAGAGTGCGTTTTGCTAGTTCAAAATAATGACCATTCTCGAGGCTGTTGCTTAGATGCCAGCAGTTCTTGGCAGACAGGACTGCTGAGGTACTGTGGCCCTGTAACGTGCTCAGAGAAAAAGGTCCTTCCACCCCATGGCACCGAAGGAGGAGATGCCAGCACTGCCACAGAGGAAGAGTACTGGTAACAAACGAGGCTGCCCAGCCCCAGCTGGGTACCCCACTGCACAGCTGACCCTGTTGCCCGACCTCCCAACACAACTGCATTTGCAAAAGCATCTGATTTGCAGAAATAATTCTCCATCTCAGCTCCTGCCGATACCGGCAGAGACTACACGCCCCGGGATACTGAGAAACCAGAGCGGTGTCACCAGCCTGTGCTTCCCCTCTCCCACGTTTACGAGGGTGTCTCAGCCTCTTAGGGGCCATAACTGAGTCTTTATGAAGCCCTTGGATGGGCTTTACTGCAAAACAACGCTGAGAATGCACATGCACGATTACACCGGGACAATAGCCTGAAGTTAACAATCGCTTCCTGTAATTGTCTGAGGCAGCCTGTAGAACTAAGAATCATCTCATGATAAATCCTTGTTGGTCATTTACCATCATTAATCTATACTGCCAGAATGAATTAGGTGCAGAGGAGCATATTAATTACAATGCAGATGACACTCCAGCTTTAATTATCACGACTTCGAAGTGCACAGTGCCAGTTAACCAAGCTCAGTACCACGAAGGCTGCTGAAGGAAAGCACTGTTCAGCTGGTGGCACTGACATCCAGCCTGCAGGGTCTGCAGTTACAGTGATGCCATTCTAGCATTAGTTTTCCAAATTGCTCTCTATTTCTATCCACATTAGTCTATGGGAACACTTTTTCCACTGCCTATGACATGCCTTAAATTAGGGGTGACCAGTTTTGTCAGTATGTAGCCACTTGGCTTTATTTATAGAACATTTCAGATTAAACAGCAAAAGCTCCCACTGTCTTTTTATGCCTTTTGCATAAAATTTTGCATTTAACAGCAACTTATTCATTTTACTTACCAGCTAGGGATATGTTTCTACAGGCTGTTGTTCCCATTTCAATATTATTTTATACCATTTTCTGGAGGGCTAGGATTATGGAATAAACCTAAACATCTGGACAGTTTGTAAAGCACTGGCAGAGCAGCTAGCAGTGTTGTAAAGGCCCCCAAAGCCCTTTTGTTATTGTGGGACCAGGGATAGAAACTCTGAATTCCAGCAGGCAGGCTGACCACTCGCTCTGGCTGTACCAGCATCAGGCTCCTGGGGAGAACAGATAAAGGTGCTCTCCACATCTCCTGCAGACAGGGCATGAGGAGGTGCCCTCACACAGCACAGATACAGCGTGGCAGGAGGAAGCACCCTGATGCTAAAGCTGGACAGGTGTTGGAGGGGGCTGCTCAGCGAGGCTGGGGATTTCAAGCAGCACAGAATTCAACAAGCCGGGTATCCACTGCAGAGCCCGGGGCTCAGAGCCCCTGGGAGGGCTTCGCTCCACTCTACTTCCTGCTGCTTCACACACCGTGTGAAAAACACTCAATTCTTCCTGAAACTGGTGTACAAAATGCAAAAGCCTGAGGAGATCCAAGTAGCCTGTGAAATGTCCTCAAGCAGGGCAAACCAAGGAGTTACAAGGAGTTACAGAAACAAACCAATAAAGCAAAATTACTGGGGGGAATTTAATCACTCTAGAGACAGGAAATTCAAGGCTATGGTTCCCATGACAACTACTATTTGTCCACAGTGTATGGAACATTAACCTTAACTCCATATGCGGAAACAGAAAAAATCATGGGACATATCAGGTATGAATGCATATTTCATGCAGAGGGTACTCTGTGAGGGCGACTGTGGAAGCAATAATTAAATTTCCTGACTGCAAAGCAAGTAGGTTCATGCACAAGCAGCTCTTCTGAGACACGAGTGAACGTCACCAGACAGAGCTCCCAGCTCACCCCATGGCTTAGGCAGGGAAGATTCAAGGTCTCAGTTTGGTCACAGTATCATCTCCTGCCTTGTAAGCTTCTGGCTGCTGTTCAGACTTTGTTTTGAGAATTGCCGTGTGTTGATTTAGGAAATGTTGTGATGTTTCTTTCAGTTGTTGGGTCAACAAGAATTCTGCGTTTCTTGTATGTTTTCCTTTTGAGCAACTAAATCAACATTCATCCTTCAACAAGGCAGAAGTCCAGTTCCTGCTGGGTGATCAGTTTACTCGAATGCGAGAACCAGATTATTGCTGAGTTAGACAGCAAACAAGTTATCAAAACCTGACAGAGTTTTGTGCTTGTCTTGAGCTGAGTTTTAACCCCTGGATGGATACTGTGGAGTCAGATTACATACAGCAAGAGCCAAAACCAAAGCAGCCAGTTAGACAACAACCCTCTGGATGGAACTGTTGTCCTTAAAGTTTCAATTTTTACATGGTCTTAGACAATTGCTGACTGGTATATCTATTGTTGCTAAAATTTGGAAGACAAGGTTTATGAATATAGAAACAAGCAGCAAAAGTATAGCAGCTGAGAAAACTAATTGCAATTGGGGGGGAGGAGGGCTATTGAAACAATTTTTTTTGAACAATAAAAATTACTTTTATCTTTTGTCACCACCATAGGACAGTAGGCAGTCTGCTTGGTTATGACCTATCACTAGTTGACTCTGGAGGTGCCATGTGCTGTCTCCTCCTCAGGCAGCCAAACCCAGGGCCCAGTATCTCTCACATTGAGCTTTGCAGCAGGAGCAGGGCCAGATGTTAATCCAGCCCATCACTCTTAATGAAGTGGTCTAACACATCCACGGCACCAACCAGTGTAGCTCAGGTCTGACCTCTGTCACCACTTCATGGGCAGCTGGAGGATGCCAAAATCCAGCCATGCTCACGGAGGGGCTGCTGGAGTCAGTGCACCCTCCAGGGCAGGCTCAGGCGCTGTGGGGTGGTGGGTGCCTTCCCAGGCTCCCCATCCCTGCTCGGTGCCTCCACACACAGTGGGTTTGGGATGCTCCGTGCTCTCTGCTCGGATGGGGCTCCCTGCAGGGGCAAGGAGGGAGCAGTTTGAAACGCAGCAAAACTCTCCTCCCCAGCAGCAGCAGCATCCTCAGGCAGCACCCTGCCAGAGGGCTTCCATCCAGTAGTTTTGGACATATTTTACCGAGTCAAGGCCACATTTATCTAGCAGCAATTCAAAGTGAGGAGATCTCCCACTGCGGAGAAGATTGGTGTTTCTTTCACCTGCACTTCAAAATAAGAGTGCTCACATGAGCTCCCTGTGCCAGGAAGCCATCCCAGGGCTGTCCCAGCCCACAGGCAAAGCCCAGCTGAAGGCACGGCTGGGACAAACAGCCCGAGCACACCCTGCACAGCCTGGTTCACACTTGCAGCCTGGACACGTGGTGAGCACAAAGCAGCAGTGCCTCTCCATGGCTGACCTACTTAGAGGTCAGGCTTGCCCAGGGGCTCTGAAGCGTGTCCCGTGGGCCGCTCACCACTCAGATATGCACTAGTTCACATTCTGCCCACTCCTTGCTGGAGTCCCTGAAAACCTCAGAGTCAGCTCTGAAACAGGAGCTATGGCCCCTCACCAGCAACAGCTCACTGGCTTGAAACTCCCCATAGGGCCATAAAAGCCAGAAAGAAACCATTTTACAGGAAGGGGAAAAGTATGAGGCATCCTTCTTGTAAATACCCACTGAGGGCAACACAAGAGGGATGCCAGGGTCAGCCCAGCTGATCAAGAGCCATGTGGTAACACCAGCATCCTTCATGCAACATCCTGCTCCAGGGAAGGGAAGGACTCCCAACAGCAGTTTTGCCCTTTGCTCTTGGAGGCAAAGGCATGCTCCTGCAGCAGGGTTTTCATCACTATTGCAAACCCCAGACCAGTTTCATGAGGGCTGGGCTAAAATTACCAACCTCATTTCCAGAGAGTGGTCAATAACCTTGGACTCTTCCCACTGTGTCTTAAATATGAGCTATTCCTCATCAGGGAAAATCAGGATTTGATGCTGCACAGAAATGAATAGCCGAACAAGCCAGATCTTGAGAAGTGGCTCTGCATATGTTCTCACAGAAGTCATGGTGGGTTCTGGAATTAATCTGGCCAGAATTCACCAATATATCTAAATGCTAACCTGGTTTGAATACTGCTGAAAAATCCCAGCCTGTGAATGGTTTCCATTTCTGAATCTCTGCCCTGCTGTTTATGGAAAGGCAAAGAAGTGCAGTGATGAGGTAAATGTGTTTATGAATGCCCTACTGTTACCTTTCTACTCTAACAACATACAGGAATTACTTTACCACCCTTATTTATTGCTAATCAAGATCAGCACTGGGGGAGGAGGAGGAATAAATTCTGCCACGAAGTTTGTGCTAAGTCATTTTTTCTTCATCTCATGAAAGCCATAACCCAGGCAGTCTTATTTGAAGCCTGTTAATGGTTAGAAGTATCCCTTTTCTAGGAGTTTGCTTAGAAGGGCTCACATTTTACCCAGCACCTCTTCCACAGAGCAGCAAGAGCAGCCTGAGCTGCAGCAGAGCAGCAAAATCCAAGTGTTCAGCAAGCTCCCCTGAACTCCTGTTTGAAGAGTTTCCTCAAAAGCAGCACCAGCTACTTTGCCAGCTAATCTTTCCAGCCTGCAGCTACAGAGCAAAGCGGAGCTGTGGACCTGTGTCAAAGGTACATTTGTTAACACATTTCCCCTGGAGTGCTAATTAACATTTACATCAAGTACTATGAGAGTGAAAAAGCTTCAACACAAACACACACTGCAGGGAAATGTGAGGAGTAAATTCTCTCCCCCCTGCCCCCAGACACAGTGTACTGTTTGCCCTTCAGGAGCTGGTGAAAATCCAGTTTGTTTTGTAATCTTCTGTTCTCTAAAATCAGATATTTCTTCAAGTTAATAACTAACCAGCTCCTTTTTCATTTAAAAACCTCTAAGTGCATTTAGAATTGTGTGACAGCAAGGCCCTGCTGGCACTGGTGTGAGCCAGCCCACGTGCAGGTCTCTGCTCAGCCACAGCACAGGCGCTGCCCAGGCTAACCACAGAAAATGACAGTATTTTATGATTTTATAATAAACATAAACAAAAGAACATCAACACACTTCTGCCTAAGATTCAGCCCTCTTAAACTAAACACTAAGATAGGAAACACAAACAGAAATATTTGTAGCTGGATCTTCAATTACCACATTTTGGGATGCTGACAAAGAGCTCTAATGAGTAACACTTGTACCCACAATGAGAGCCAGACAAAGTTATTTGCAAACACAAATTTGCACTTGAAAGATGCGAAGGCAGTTGCTGAACAGCTGAATAATGAGCTATTCTCAATATTATTTCTCAATATTTATTGAGAAAAAATATGCTATCACACTGAAGTAAGATTTTTAAGACTGCAACCAATATAATTAAAATATGGTTGAAAAAATCCTCCAGATTTTTCCCAGGGCAGAGGGGAGTTTTTCCCATTTTTTAAAGGAAAAACTAGAACATATCAGGTTCACAGAAAGAAAATCATATTTTATGAGCCACAAAACAATAACATGTAAATCTTCACCTACTCTGTGAACTTTTAGGCCATGACAGAGTGCATGTTGTTATTCAATATATTCTCTCCAGCCACAGCCATGCATCCTGCCCAGGCTCCTGTGAATTAAAATCTGTGTCTAAAAAAGCACCAATAGGCACACTACTTCCAGAAATCAGCTTCTAACCTTCTGCCTCCACAGAAATCAGGATATGAGATGAACAATATATTCTATGAAAACAGACTTTTTGATTGCAAACTGCTCTAGAGCTCTGTGAACATATTTTGTTATTGTTGCCTAGTTGCCAAATATTTGATGTGAATAATTTGCAGCCTTGATGTTTACAAACAACTCTCGTTATTTTGTCCCTTTTTTCTTCCTTTTTTTTTTTTTTTGGGTTTTTTTTTTTGTTTGTTTTTTTTGTTTTTTTTGTTTTTGGAGTGTTGCTTCTGCCTTTTTACTGGATATCCAACTTTGTAAACAAAAAATGAGCACAGCAAATAGCAAATGCAGCAGCAATTTTTTTAGTTTTTGTTAGACACGCTGAAGTGAAGGACCCTAAGCACTGATGAGAACAACAGTCTGGGCTGTGCCAGGGGAGAGGCACCAAGCAATCAATGCTGAGATGTTCCAACAGGACAAGGTGATTGTGCTTCTTCTGCTTGACCAGCTCTTCAGACTTGTTTTCATTAGATACACACGTCTGTATTCACTAAGAATATTTTTTAACAAGTAGCAAGCACTCCTTTATTTTCAGAATTTCCAGTTTCCTAAGTTCTCTGTCTTAGTTTTAAGTAACTCCTATGAAGGGAAGGCAACACTGAGCTAGAATCCAAACTGGCACATTTCTGATGTGACCTCCCAGAGGCTCCTTCTCCAAAGCATAAATGTCTGGACTGAAATCCTGGCCTCAGCACAGGCAACAGAAAAACTTCCACCACTCCCCTCTGAAACTTGTGGAGATAACAAACCGCAGTATTTTTGGGGAAACCAAAATGAAAGTGGAATGTCCAACTTCCAAAATGCTAATCATTTAATTTCAAGTAACAGGATGAGATTAGTATAAACATGCTAACCTGTCCAAATTGGAAATCTTTCAAACGTCAAGCACAGGAAACAACAAGGTTTTTTTTCAGGCAGGATGTCAGAGTTACCCCCGTGGTTATATGTGAGCTGAGGACAATGTTGTTACATGAGATCAGATTACAAACACAAGCAAACAGAACACAATCTCTGAACGTCACTGTTCGGGATTTGACAAGCAGCACAGCTGACCCATTCGGGAGGTTAAATGCTCTGAGTGAGCTCTGGGGCAATAGGAGGAGTTGCTGCTGGACACTGAGTTCCATGCAGTTAAATTGTCAATTTGTTTGCCCAAGTTAATGCTTATCTTCTCCTCTGCTTGCTACAGTTTTACTCAACACATTTGACCTGCAAATCTTAAAGCAGTGGCTTTGCTAAAATTGTATGAAGTTTCTGGATTCTCCAAACACCTAAGAAAACTATTTTGGTAGTTTCCACAGCACAGAAACCTATAGTTACTCAGATATTTGAAACTTTCCAGTGAGGTGGATAACAGTCACTTAACCACACACATTACCATTTCATTTCTGTTCCTAATGTTTAGCATAACCTTGCTCTAAGGAATGTCTGAAGTTGTTTACAAAGCTGATGCAGAGGTTGTATTCAGTCTGGTCCAAGGGCAATGGTTTACTGAAGTCACTTGTAAACAGCAGAAAGAGAGAATATGTTCTGTAACTGAGGGAGAAGGGGGAATCAAAGTTCTCACCTTGCACCAAGGACCATTAGAGACAGAGCTGGTTTCCGAAACATCTGCTCCTTCATTTTCTTCCATGTCTGATTAGTTGCAAAACTTTGTTTTCCAATGAAAAACATTAAATCACCCTCCAAGCAAAAGCAAAGCAAACCATGCAGGCTCCAGTATCCCAGTTTGTGGAAGCCCTGCAATAAGTCACACGTCGGTTTTATGGTCACTGGTCTAATCCAAGGTTGCAGATCCTGGTTCTGTGCTGCATTTCACAGAGCTTGGCCTTTCTTTTAAGCTTTAATAGTTCCCCTTGTCAGGCATTTATCTCCTTCAGCCTTTCCTTGTGGATCCAGGTTTTCACATAGCAAATGGCAGATGCTTACAGCTTCCCAGGTGCTGTAGGAGAACTGACACTGAACCTCTGATCATCTCAGGAGAAGCCTGACAACGGAGTGCAATACATGGCCACACCTCTCTGCTGCCAGAGCTGGCCTAGACCATAAAATCAGAAACAAGGTCACCCAGCAACCAACCATTCAACGTCACTACAGTAATAAAGGCAACTTACATTCAACTTATTGCTTGGGTAGATAAATATTTTTATAAGAAGAAAAAAGCCCAGAGAGGATGGCAGGGTGCTGACTGTTCTGAGCTGAGATACATTAATTCTGATCGATGCAAAGCTCTCAGCAGACATGCATGGGCCACATGCAAACCCACCAGGCTCTGTTAGTGAATGCCATTGGGGTCAAACCCCTAAGCACTTTTCCCTAAGGATGCACAGACCCTGTACCCCAGCAGGCTGGATGGGTAATGTCCACAGGGTGTCTTGCAGCAGAGATCACAAGTGCCCATCCAGGTACCCACAAGACTTCCATCTGCCACATGCTCAGCTTAAAAAAGTTCCACTCATTCTCAGAAGTCTACATAAAATAGGGATAAATTTACAAAATAGCCTCCATTCCCTGCTAGAGCCAGTAAAAATCAGGTTATACCATAAGACTGCCTACAGGGGCTTTCTGAAGCAAATGGATTATTTTTCTCTGGAGCAACCACATACCTAAAGGAGCACACTCAATTTAGGAAGTGATACTTCTCTCCAAACACACTGTATACGATAGAGAAGGGCTACAATAAATACAAATAAAAGCAGGTAACAAAGGATCAACCCTCTTTGTTCTGTTTGCACTGCCTATCAGGCAGTGCCACTGCAGATAGCTGCTGCCCTAAAATTTCGAAACCGACTGTGATCTCTGACATCTATTTAAAGACAAACATGGCTTCATTTTCAGCACAGCCCCTTGTCTCAGGAAAGGCCTCTCTTTAAAGAAAAGAGAGGAATCCAGGGTCACTGGCTGCTCTCAGAAATTAAGGCCACTTTTCCCCTCTCTGAAATGCAACTTTTCTTTCTATGCAGCAGGAAATAATTTTTTTTTTTTTTTGGGGGGGGGGGGGGGTAGTGGCAGCTGTGCAGAAAGACTAACAGACTAACGTTAATTCTGTTCAAATATAACATATTTTAATCCAATGTTGATATTGGCAGCATCATTAAAAATTAGCCATACAGGAATCTGATTTTTAGACCTCTTTCTGCCACTGAAGCACAAAGTGCGTAAGTGATTTGGTTGAGATCACATGCTCAATTATACTCATCATTAGTCTCATAGGATTTCATGAGATATTTCTCAACAGTTTAATTAAAATTGGTCTTTAAGTAGTTTGAGATTACATTTTATCAAAATTGAAAGTGTCTGTCTTGTTGTGACATAATAGTTACAACCCTCAAACACTAAGTAGGGTACAACAGACTGAGCCCAGTGTACACATTGCTTGATTATGTATTTGTTTCAAAGACGTGAAGACAAATGTGGCAAAAAGGCAAGAATTGTGAGGGCATAGGTATGTCTTCATGGAGAGAGCAAGGCAAACAGTGAGTGCAGATTTGGAAACCAGCAACTTAGCTTGTCTCTGCCACTGATTCTGTGATTTCGAGAGGTAAATCAAAAGCCCTGTGCCTCAGTTTCCCCTCCTACACTGTGAGACTCAGCATTAGTAGCTTAACCAGCAAACAGTGCACTGTAGATGTTCAGTGTCCTCATCAAACTTGCATCTCTCTCTACTGACAGGCAGGCTCCTTCTCTCCTTTGCCCACACAAGCTCAGGAAAAAGCAAAGCTGGCTTATCCCCACATGCACAAGTGTAACCCCAGCCCAGCCTTCTCCCAGTGCCCAGCACAAGCCTGCAGTCCCTGGGCTCCTGGGCACAGGCTCATTTCACTGCGGCAACATAGCTGAGCCAGTTTTGTCTCTTTTGAAATAATTCACATGAACTCACTCTCCAAACCAGCAGATAACCAGATGAGGTACTCCCTTCCCAGCTGGAAGACTCTGCTACGAATATTTACCAAGTTTAAATGTCCCTTTCTGTCATTTTGTATGCTCAGGTCATTTTCTGAGAGCCAAAGAGCTTTCACAGCACAGAACCCCAGGGTGTCTCAGTCCTGGCTCCCGGGGCACCTCTGCCAGCCCTTCCTGCCCAGCTGGGAGTCAGCTCAGCCTCAGGCAGGGTGCGAGACAGGAACGGGGAGGGGACTGTACCAATCTTTGCCCCAATTATTCACAAGGGCTGTTTATTACAGCAGCTTCAAGAACTCTTTTTTCCACCATGCCTTTAACTCTCTTGGGCAAAAAAAAAATCTCTGATCACTAATTGCCATTTGAATTTTAAGAGAGCAGGCAAGGGGCCTGCCTGAAATATCAAATTGCTTTGCATTTTGTTTTTTCTCTGGTTCCTCTTTAAGGTCACCCATTTAGTGACATATTAGGTGTGTTCCAGAGTAGGCAAACTCAGCCTTCTGAAGTTTCCTTGCATTAAATACCAAGCAAAAGTTCTGTATCTCATTATCCACGTAGGTGTCCGTGTTATGTCTTCTGCTTTGATGACATTCTGTGGCAGTAACTTTCACAGGTTTTTTTGGTTTTGAATTGGCCATTTCCTAATTTAAAACAGAGCAATCAAAGGAAGCACTTTCCACACACGCAGCATAACATAAGATAAACTTTCCTATGGTTGCTGTGGAGAAGCAAACTCACAAGGTTTTCAGCTTCAACCTTTAGTGTAAACCAGACATCTGTTTCGAGTTGTGTCAGATCACAGGAAGGATAGCCCACAGCTTGGTTTACTCTAAACTAATTTAGGAAATCAGAACTCTCCCCATGGATGAGTCACAAGCTTCTTGGGCAACGACAGGCCAGACACATTTGTCTCTGCAGCTTGGTGGTTTTCCCTGTAAAACGGTGGCGGCTCTTTCCCCCATCTGGAGGGGACTTGCAGCTGAGGATGTAGCCCCAATACCAAGCCTGTTTGTGCGTCCTCAGTCCTGATGTCGAAGTCCACCAGGAAAGGAAAGGATGAAAAAGAAAAGGGAAAGTGCAGAATGGGTCTAAAGATGGCTTTGAAGTACAGCCCAGGAGCGGAGATCAGGAAGTGAGAGCTGTAATTGCAGCTGGGTATCAGTTTCCTTTTTTATTTCAGGATCGCCCACAGCATGCTGGAGTTTCTCCCTCAGAAAGCAGGCAGGAACAACACTCACCTCTACAGGAGAGCAGAAGCTGCTGTTAAATGGAAGAGCCACAGAGACAAAATAGCTCTTTGCATTTCAAATGCAGAGGCAAACAGAAAGTACCTTGAACATGTCTGAAATTACTTTTTCTACTTCTGGACCAGCCAGGAAAGCTAAAAACTGTTTCTTGTTTTTTTTCCTAAGGAAGTTGCTCTGTATTACTTGTGGGCTCTGCCTGAGTTCCTTGAAACGGGGCCAGATTCAAGTAAATTCAATAGAGAGGAGACTTCAGGTTCACAAAAGTAGGTGGTCCAGCAGACCAAAGAGGTCCTGCAAATATCCCCAGAGCAGAAGGCTCCCAGCTGAGCTCACACCATCAAGAAGACCCACACGGGAAGGCAGACCAGAGGGAAGGCACCAGTGCCACAGACACGGTGCATTTGACATCAGTCTGGGGGCAGGTTTATTCCAAGCTGCCCCGAGCCTGGCAGTGCTGGCCATTAGTGACATCCCAGCACTGTTCAGACCTCAGCAAACTGCATGTTCAGCTACACACATGGTGGGTGCAAGCATAAAACCAGGACCTCAGATCTGACAGGCTTTTACCCAAGCCCTGGTAAGGCTGCCCTTTGTGGGAGATGCCCTGGCCTGGCATTTCCAAGCTGCTGCCTCAAACAGACGTGTCAGAACAGGTTAATAGAGCCTGCTGTAACTTTAACACTGTTAGCCAGCACTAAACAAAGGTTTAATTTTTTTTCCTTCTCAAGATAAGCTGCAAGGCAGGGATCAGGGCTGCTGTGAGACAGCATGGACTCTTGGTATAGTGAAATAAACCTGTTTGTTCCCGTTACAAAAGGTTGTGAGCTGAACTCAGGGGCCCAGGTTATCAGGGAAATGACAGCATCTTGAAGATCATTGCAAAGGATTTAGGTTTTGGTATTTGCTAGGCATACCTTGAGTGTTTGACCATTATAAATCTTTTCTTGTTTAGGAAAGAAATCTCATTTTTCATGATACTGTGCTTATCTTTTAGCAGAAGCAGGGGCAGGATCTGAATATGTTGGTGTTTGCAGACAGCAGTGGTGCAGTACAGCCTGTCTCTCAGCTTCACAGTGAAGAAAATGAGCTACAATTGTGAAATCATTGCCTAACAATTGATAAGGACAACTGCTGCAATCCTCTCCCTGCCTTCCCTTGGCCAGCATCCCAATTACCACACATTACTGCATATAGAGAAAAGAGAATGGCAATGTGGTTAAAGTACAAGCCACACACACAGAAGACAGAGAATTTATCTCCATGTCTAGTCTGGTTTCCTCTTTCACCTTTGGCCAAGTAATTCAGTCTTTGCAATTCTTTTTTATTCTCCTTTCATGACAATATTTACCATCTTTCTGACAGCCCTTGAGTTCTCCCAAGGAATGGGGCTTTGTAAATAGGGTTGGAGGAGAAACCTATCCCTTCAAAGAAAGCCATCTCAGGTACCTTGTACGAGGTGCTGCAGGGGACTCTTTTAGGAGGGCTTTGCTTTGCAGAGGAATGAGGTTTCTTCATGCCTTGTTTCAAATCAAGGCAGCCATTCCCATTTCACCCTTCTTTTCAGGAACTCCCTAGGGCACCATAACACCTTGCAGCACGAGATGCCAGCTCCTGATGCCAGCAATCCCAAGAAAAGTCCAACCCACCACAAGACCAAAGAAGTTGGGTTCACGTATTCTTGCCCTGAAATGAAGAGGGATGTATGCAATTCCTCAGTCTCCAGAATTTATGACTCTTGAGAACAGCAAGCCCACACCCTCCACTGCCACTACCACACTGAGGGATGCAATGACTGTTTTCTCCCGTGAGAGAAAAGCCTGTGGTAAACCAAATACTTGTATGTATTAAGTACTAGATAAATAGTGACCAAGTGTCAAGCAATGGTACTTTCAATGATATTTTAAAAACCCCAAATGTGTTATCACTTCCTGTTCTCACGGATGCCCCACGCCCAGTGGCAGTTGTATTGCTCACCTGCAGGACAAAACCTCACAAGTTCTGCATGAGCTGAGTAACAAAACCTGGGTCACTGAACTGTAGCTCCCTTGAACACAGTTCAGTATTACAACTACTTAGGGTCAAACTCTACCCAACGTCCTTATGAACATCAAGCAGGTCACCCAGCAGTTATTTCAGTGCCTTGCTGACTCAGAGGTAATACAGACAAAAGAGGAAACAGGGGAGATTGTGTTTGGATTTAGATTTGCTGTTCAAAAGTGCAGCATAAATGAGGTACTACCAAGATGATATTTCAACTTGCAAAAGAAATAACGTGCAGTTCACAAGCAATTCCTGCTTCTGTAGAAACTTAAATTGCATTTGGTCCTAATGACTTGGAATTTCTTAAGGGTAATGTGAATAGATTGCAGTTCATCTTAAATTCTAGTTATTCAAAATACATTTTATATTTCTAAGAGCAAGCTATATATTTTCATTAACTGAAGGAAATACTCTAGAAGTAATTTGAGGGCATAAGAATTACCAACATAGACCACATCATCCACAGAAATCTCACCTGTACTGGGTCTCAATAAAATCCCAATATTTAGTCTTAGTTTCCTGTAAAGAAGGAGGCATAACTGAACCCCAAGAAGGTATCTAAAAGAACAGAGGATGACCCCATAAATGTGTGGCTTTTGGGCCACAGTTTTAAAGTTAATGGCAATGTCAAAACATGTGATGCTCAGCCCACGTGAGGGAGGTTTAAAAATGCAACAATCATCCTCATTTGGCCTGATTTAATTTCTGACAACCTATGCAATCCTAAACAATACCGCCAGCCCTTGAGGAAATGTCTGTGTCCCTACACTCAGAGCCATTATTGTCACATATATAGATATGTACTTTTTGAGGCTGATAAATAGTACTTTTTGTATTATCAAACAAATTATATCTACAGCTAAGAAATATCTTCAGGTGTTTCCAAGGACTTTAATCAAAACGCAATCAGAAACAAGATGAATAAACAAAAAGTGGTTCTAAAACATCCCTTAGGATAGACTGGAGGAAAGTTACTGGCGTCACAGCAGCACCCTCTAGTGCTGCTCTCACTGGGCTGTGCCAGCACTTCCCGGATAAAATTCGACATTTCGGTGTCGGGATTAAACTTCTCTTGTCCTAGACACAGCTCACAATGAGGCCAGAATACCAAAAACATCTTATGGGCAAAATGAGACACAGATGGCTGTGGAGACAAATCCACCATTACTAACACATATTTCAAGAGAGAGCTTGCAATTAGCTGTGTTAGCAGCACCTGCAGCCCAGGAACTCCCAGATTATAGAAATAAAGACCAGTGCAAAGGCAGAGATTATTTTCTCGTTGTTCGGTGGAAAAGAAATGAGGCTGCTCCCACAGACTCCAAGTAATGTAGAGCCACAGCCCGAAAGCAACATCTGTCAGACTGCTGTGTTTTACCCCCAGGCAGCAGTGAAGCCCCACAGAGCCTCCTGCTCACTTTCCCTGGTGGGATGGGGGACTGGAAAAGTAAAAGTGATGCAGCTCATTTGGCTTTTCTTTCCCTTTTGCCCACCAAGTAGGGCGAACACCCCCGCCCAGTTCCTGCAGTTTGTATCCCATTGGCCCTCAGCATTCCCAGCCACCAACTACACACACAATCAAGAGATTAATCCTGCCTCAGAGGCTTTACCTTTGTTCCACAACCTCTCTGGCTTGGTGCTGGTACTTTAAGAAGCAATCATATCTTATCTGAAAAGCAGACATGAGCAGTCTTTATTACAGGCATCTATGCAAGCACACATGCCTTGTCACAACCAGCAAGTTGTGACATTTCATACTTACACATGAACAGAAGGGCAACAAATTGAGAATGCAAAAAACTTTATTAGCATAAAAAGTACATATTCAGGAATCAATACTCAAATTCCTTCATGGCATCTGGCATGTTTGATACATATTCCTGTATCTGCTACAGCTGAAGGAAGACCGGATTGTAAGATGTCGGAAGCTTAAGGTTATTGTTGGGTTTTTGTTTTGTGCCTCTTTTTAAGTTATGTAAACAACTCAGAATGAAACCTGTACAAGCAGAATATTAGCTATCATTTGTACACTTAAAAGTTAAATAAAAGCCAATTTCAGCAATACAAAAAGCAATATAAAAAAGTACTCAGGTGCATAACATGCATCAGAAGAAAATCTAGAAGAACATGGCAAGTAAGTGAACATGTCTCAAAAGTTAGATCAGTGAAAATTCTCTGTAAATATCTGTATGGCTAGACATGAAAAACACGATAAAATTACATGGTTCCCTAAGAGATCTATACAGTTTCATCTATTTCAACTTCATTAGACATGAATATATTAGAAGGATAAAGTGATTAAAGGAATAAGAAAAGTTTACTCAAGTTTCACATTTCAAGCTGCCTATTTGATAAGGTAACTAGACAGAGGTAGATATCCAGTATTAGTGGCCAAGCTATTCTAACAAGGCCTCTTAGCTGTCTTGTCAAGCTTTTACATTCAAAGCCAATGTGAAAAGGCTTCATAGATGGAGGATGTCTTTCAAAAAGGCAGCCAGAAAACCTGCATTGCTGATGGAAGTAGTGACAGTGAAGGGTGAAGGCTATTTAAGAATAAAACATTTCCCAGACCATTATGAGGACACCACTTACCAAGCAGTAGAGCTCATGCAGCCATTTTAACAAGAGTGACAGTGATTTGCTCATTTCCTATGCCTATTTTAGAAGCTGAACCATTGCTACCTATGTGGCTCATCCCTAGTCCAAGTAAGACTGCAGGGTGCCACGGCGGCGGATGTCACACGTCCAGCAGTGGAAGCCACCTCCCAGAGAATTGGCATGGCGAATGTTCACTTTAATTGTAGAAATGCCTGGAAGAAATATAAAATGCACACTTTAAAATTAGACTCTCAGCTTCACGTGGCAAGCTCTGATCAGAGCACTGGATGATACTTTATATACATCATACGGCTAGGTGCAAGTGTGAAAGGTATTTCCTTCTACTTTGTTAAGAATTTATTTTAGCAAATTCTAGGTAGAGAACAAACAAGGAACATCGCTGGCTTGTTTATTCTGGTGATACCCTCAGGAATACACAGTGCCTGGAGCACAGCCAATGTCTGGTGTGTTACGACATGCCAGTAGTAAAAAGATAAATTCAGGTTTTGAGGTGTGTGAAGAATTAGCTGAAATTCTGTGACAATATATGATCAGGACACATTTTCATAAATATGTGTGAACATTTATGGTTCAGACACTGAACGTGCTCTTTCAAGTGCCTTTCAAGAAAAGAAGTATTCAAAGTAGATAGCTCTGACTCACCCTTCTCTGAAAGGGAAAAGTGGCTCTTACAAATACTACCTAGGTTAAGCTTCCTCCCCTTTTTGTTCAGCTCTGATGTTTCAGCTGTGGCTCAGCTTATACAAAGTCCTAACAGAAGGATCAGACAACTCCTCTGTTACAGAGTTTGCCTTTTTGCTTCTCAGTACTTTCAGGAGCTCAGGAGCAGCTCAGTAGAATCTATCATCTAGGTCAGAAATAGTTTTGTTCTCAGTCCTACAAACTTTCTGACTACCAGAGTTTATTTAGAACTTACATAGACTGTGAAGTTCAAGTGTGAAAGATAAGCCATGATTAGCATTAATAGCCTCATTTTTTAAGTACTTTCAAGCATTTGTAAATCCTCAACTCCTTGGTCATGCATTAAAACAACCTAAGACTGAGAAGCTGTGCATGATAAGACTTCCAGATTTTATGTTCAGTTACAGTTCTCCTGTCACTGCATATCTGAGGGAACTCATGAAGTTACATCTCACAGGTCTGAGATTCTCCATAAAGGAGCAGAAATACCTGGGTTAAGTGTCTTCATTTGACATTTTAAAGTACAATGAGTTTGCAACTAGAAAAATCAGAAGCGTTTTGGCAATGACAGCCTGCTCTGCATCATTCAGCAAGAGGTGCACTCAGCCTCTCCAAGACACATGTTGACCTTAAACTGAACAGACAGTTTGCATTAAAAAAGCTCATTCAAAGGCATTCTAGCAGTAACTTTAGTTGCTACTCATACCTTTATGTGCAGCAAAATGTAGGGGGCAAAAGAAGACGGTATTTCTATGACTGAAGTATTCAGGAGAAAAATCACTGAATGATTCTTGCTTGCTGATCCAACTGTGTGAGTCCTTTTCCCAGTGCTGCCTGCTTTGACTACTTTAAGTGAAACCTTCATTTACCCTGGCCGGTGGCACAATAATTTTCTTTTAAGTATATGTGGAAGTGAGTTAGGACATACCCAGCTTTTCAAACATCTTTTGAATTGATGTCTCGTTGGCATCCACCATGACACGTTTCTCATCCAGCATTAGGACATTCATGGAGAGCCATTTAGAAGACATCCACAGTGGGTGATCTAAACACAGGAGAATAAACCTTGTACTGTACCAACGTTACTCCACATTAATACCCTTAAGAACACTCTTGGAATCCTTAGAAAAGGAAGAGTGACTGTACCATCTGGGATGAGGGGCACTGGGGGTTGAATCACAGTCCAGCCGGCTTTCTTGAAGAGCTCAATCTGGAAGAGCAATTTAAATATATTCTCAAGAGGGTTCTTAGAGTATCACATTATGTCCTCCAGCCTTTGCCAGATTTTCCCAGAATATTCCAACATGCATGACATCCCCTGCCCTCAGTTCACTTTTCTGGCCCTCATTCAGGCTTCATCTGCAATCCCCATTCTCAAACAAGCATTTTTTTAAAGTCTTTTTAGATTTTGCATGCCAATAGCATTTGTTTCTCTTGATTTTACATATTCTAGGTATACTAAGGTATGTTAAAGACAAAAGGTAGCATTTGCAGTTTGAGTCTTGTTAAGTAAATGTATTGGTAACAACTGAAACATATTCAATTATCTTTTTTTGTGTCATTTCTTCCCATATGATTGTAAAAGCCATTGATATGAATTACACTGATGTTCCTAAAAGCAAACCCAGCAGAAATAACACTTAATTACCTTTCCTTCACACTTTATAAGAAAATTAATATGCAGTTCATTTAACAAAGGGACCAATGTAAAGGCATCCTAAGGAATAATTTCCGTCTCTAAGATTTACACAGTTAAGTTAAAAATAAGAGGAAGATAATTTGGCTCAAGGAGAATTGACTTTTGAGCTTCATTGTCTGAAGAGCTGGAAGAGTATTCGCGAGTGTCCCAGCGTTACCTCGAGGTGGAGCTCCAATACAGAACACGCCATAACCAGCCTGGCCTGCCAGCATTTCAGAGAAAAGCTCCCTTTCATCGGCACCCTTCAAGAAAAGACCCCTTTCATCCGCACCATTCAGACACACCCCCACCACTTCCCGGTCATGCAGAACTGCCAAACCAGTTTTTATGAAAGCAAGCTGCATTTATCTTTTCTATTGACACGGACAGCAGTTTTCGCTGGAAATAGTTCCAGAACATGGGTTTAATACAAGGAGACCAAAAAACATCCTCTTTCAAGTGAGATTACAAAAAACTGTGGAAGGGGAAAGGGGAGGAAAAACGAAGACTGTTTTTAAAATTAGATTCTCAGAATGGATGCTAAAAGAGGCAGTAATTCAATTAAACCATGTGCATTGAAAGCACTTGCTGAGAAGAGACTAAACACTGGTTTTGGGAGCTGTGCTCTGCACATGGCTCCATAATGTGCAGCACCCAGCTTTATCCCTCTGATTCAGTGTCAGCTCAGCTATTCCCATGTGGTTGTACAGCTTCTGAAGTCACAGGGATCCTCACAAAAGTCCTCAAGCACCGCAGTGCCGGTGACATGACTGTAACAGAGACGAGCTCTCACCCTCTGGAAGGCTTTCTGACCTCATTGTGCTGACAGCAATATTAGCTTTTTCACAGAGTGTAGTAGCAGGTTTTATATGTCTGTCCTCTTCCCTGCTCTTCAGAAGGTATTTCTTGCTCAGTTATTCAAAGCTGAATGCCTGAGCAACTACCGGCTTCCTGCCAATAGTTCAACTAACACCAGAGGAGAGGCTTCCAAATAGGAACAAAAAGGGAGATTTCTCATCTGAGCAGCAGAAACCCTTCAATTTCTCTTAGGATACAATTCAAGTATTTAAGTAGCAGAAGTGTTCAGAGAAGTAGTACATCCCAGGTGCTTGCTTTGATACATTATTAAAAATCAGATTACTTCCATCATATTTAACCATATACCCAGGAAGCAACACACAGTGGAATGTGTGGAAGAGTAGTTGCCCAGCAGGGAACTAACCCAGCTGAGTGATTTTTAAACACAAGCCACTTTCCCCCCTTGTACACCCTCACCTGATGGCAGGGACGGTCCGGGTTAGAGAGCACAAGACCAGGCCCAATGATATTAAAAGTGGCATCAATGTGCATAGGGTTGGGATCCTTAAAGGATATTATGTGCACTCTATAGTCTGGTGCAAGGTGTCGCCTCATCCATTCAATACCCATGTAGTTTGTAACCTGAAAAACAGGACAAATTAAGCTTTACTAGGCTAGAATATAAACTGCACCCAAGTTTAGTTTGTCTAAGGTTTTATTTAATTAAATATTTAAAGCCAAAATAATAGAGAATTTTGTGCCTTTAGCTTACCCCTTCGCTGGAAGGCAGTCTTATCCTGTGTATTAAACACTCTGTGATACATAGCATTCTCTTTTGTCAACACTCTTTATTTTAATGCTGCTCAGGAATTTAAAAAGACAAAATACCAATCATTAATATAGATACCAAAACTGTTGGAAAGAAAGCTTTGTTTACCTGGCTCCTTTGTACAAAGATATCTCTTCCAGCTCTAATGAAGTCAGCAGCATCAAAGCATGGCTCAAATTCAGTAGTTACAAATTTTCCCTGAGCAGCCAGTTTATGCCTGTCTTCAACAGAGTGGATTGGGTAACTCTAGTTGTAGAAAAGAGAACAACACCAACTTTAGGTTGGAGATGTTAAAAGAAAGTTCTCAAATAACTTGCTACTGAAGAGTAATTTGAAATTAGCAAAATGTGTTAATACTGATGGCTAGTATATTCCTTGGAGGTGGTTTTGGTTCCTTCTTACTAGAATAGAAAAGAAAATCTAAATGTGGACATAAAAATGAAAGGCTTTAAGCACATTCAAGAATAGGTCATGAGATAAGAGACAAGAGTTATATCAAGAAATTAATTGCTCTTCAGAATCACTGTGTGGATAATATTCTCACTTCGTGATCAAAAGTATTCATTATTCAGTACTCATGGAGTTTAACTGCCAGTCCAACAAATCACTGCACAGTGACAGAAATGCTGGAATGGAAGCTATTTCCTAATGAATGTGGACTCCCTACTTTTCCACATTTTGGAATGGAGCAGTACTTCAAATTAGAAGATGGATCTTGATTGTTATAAATAATTTTTAAATTAAACAAGGCAATTAAGAACAAGTGAGATGTAAAAATCAGCACAAATGAAAAATACCAGGTAAGCAGCTACAGGGTCTAGAAGTTTTCTAATTCTGAAGGTGACTCTAAGGTAATTTTGTTTAACAAAGGCTTCTTTGCATCATTGATGACACTGTTCCCAGAAAGTTGCAATCATTCCATAATGGCATTTATTGGAAATGCCATCACCAAGGTTCTGATGCATTTGGGGGCCTAAAGGAAACTACCAAAATTGTCCAAATCAAAATTATTAGAAATAAAATCAAGAAATTATTCATCAAAATATTTGGAAGGTAAATACAGTTTAGATCCTTCACTATTTCTTTTATGTAACTTTCAAAATACTAATCATCATGCAAAACAAGGACTATGAGGGCTTGGGTTTTTTTCTATGACAAAATTTATATTATTTCCCACTTTCTTAATGCACCCAGGACATATGGACATTCTCAGGGAATCTTCATGATTTAAAGTAATCTCTGGGATGTTTTTCTAGCATTCCTTCCTCTTTAGTAATGCTCAGTTACAGCCAGTAACCAAAACAATTCAAAGCAGAGGAATTCAATAGACACAACTTCCTGTTCCTTGTTGTCTAATTGCACACTCTGAGTTTCAGCTGGAAAGGCTACAGCACATTTGCATCCACTAGAAAAAAAACCAAGTCTCCAGAGTTGTTTTGTGTCATTCCCCCCCACAATTCTGTGAATTGTAGATATCAGGTTGATACTATCCACAGAATTCTGTATAACAAGAACTGAAATTCTGAAGGAAAATTAGAACAGTACCTGATCATAGAGTTCATCTGCCATTGTGGGTTTGGGGGCAGTTGTCCACTTAGCACCACTGTTGAAATAATCTTTGATTAGTCGTCTATATGCCCTGTACTCAAAGAACCGAGCACGCCAAGCCATAGGTGCTTCAATAATTTCATTTCCCACCACTAACAGGATGTCTCTTGGCATGGCAGCATACATACCTGAAAGGAATGTGGCCATTAATGAGACAAATAGATATTTCTCAGCTTTTTCAGCTCATGCACTTTCTATCTTTCTTTTTACCATTATTTCTATCCAAAATAATTGCAAAAGTCATTGTTAGCAACGTGAGGAAGCCAGCACAAAATGTCAGGTCCTTACAGTCTTCAGTAATTTTTCAGAGTAACATTTTTTGTTCAAAATCCATGTAAATTTTGCTATGAAGCCTCACTCATAACAAATTCACAGCTAGATGAAAGCCATCCACCATCAAGCCTCCACTTCACAATTCAGTTCATGAAAATTAACTAGACTGAGGCTCATGAATTACCCAGGTGACTTTAAAAAGTGATGATGGGCAGCAAATTTTCCAAGTGAGCATCATTTCTTTATAAACTATCCTTTTAAAAAGGAATAGCAAAGAAGAGGAATTTGATGGAACACAGAACTAGTGCAGAAATAGTCCCATTAGACTTTTCATTATGTGTTCCTTAATGAATTTGAATTTCACTGGAACAATTTAAGAACATATTTTACATGAAAGAAGCCTGAGGACTACACCTGATGCAAAGCTTGGTGAGCCAGTGTGCTCTTACTGCAGATAACCAAAGCCATATGGTGCTGTACATGGAGGAATGTGTGGAGGTAAAGAGAAATTCAAATTTCCTTGATACTTCTGAGGATCTTCCTGGTAAACTGTTGCCTCCAGCTGTTTTGTCCTCCATAGTTTAAGATGGATCCAACTCTAGGATCCAACCAAGAGCTGTCAAGAGAGTCAGAGGGCTTTAGAGCACTTGACTTTCACGTGGCAAGTACAGGACAAAGCAGTAACAGTCTACAGCCCCTTTGAGGGCCGTGACAGATTCACACTTCTTGGCAGTGACAGTGACAACAGAGTGGGAACCTGGCAAGAGATGCTGGTGTGGGAAGTTCAGGTTGGGTATCAGGCAAAGGCCTTTCATCAGGAAATTCACACAGCACTGAAGCAGGTCAGCAAATCAGGTGGCAGAACCTCCATCCCTGGAGATCTTCCAAGCTGTAGCTACAGAAAACAATCACTGACCTCACTCAGTGCTGGTGATAATCCTGCTCCTAGCTGGAAGGTAGACTAGATGACATCCAAAATCCCTCAGACAAGAGCTAAACAGACAAGACCTTCAACAATGGAAGAACATTTACCTGTAGACTCAAAATCAGGTGTTTTATACTTCACAGACCAGTCAATTGGATCCGGCCTCTTAACAATAACACCTTCTCCCTTCAAAATATTGCACATCTCTTCAATTTCAGCAATAGCTTTTTTTAAATGGTCTTTGGGGAAACTCTGGCCTCCAAATTTCTGGTAAAATCCCCAGTATTTTTCATATGTGTTTGCCTAAAACAAAAGGACATGAAGTGACAAAGAATAAGCACCAGTTATTTTGGAGTGAAATAGATGCATAAGACACAATTTTTAACATTCAAAGTTTCTTGTTCCTGGTCCTAACATGTTGGAGTGTGCCTTTTATCTGATTCCTGCAATATTTTGACTACATTACACTTCAGTTAGTATTGACTGACTAGTATTGCCAAGCGGCCATTAGGTCCCTATTACAGCACACTTGTGCAAACACACCAAACACTGTAGACTCTGCTATTTGATAAAGCTATCAGATATGTTTTTAAATTAAAACAACCTTGAGCTCATCTCCAAAGGGCACACATCTCTAGCCACCTTATTACAACCTCACTTCAGCACCGTCACAATGGTGACATCAGAAATTCTAAAGCCATCCCAAGCACAGGTAACATGCCTTGTTGGCCAAAAGGGGCCACACTTCAGGTGCAGCAGCAGTCTAGAAGAGGCAAAAGATACTAAATTCATCTGCCAGGGTTGGATTAAAGCAAGGACAACTTTTACAGACCTAAATCCTCTGCTGAAATGCTGTGGTAGCCTTCTTACATTAAAACAAATTCAAAATAATGTCCTAGCTCTCATGGGTGAGAAAACCCAGGCATATAGTCAAAACAAGTGATGCTGCTTGGGTTTGATGTGTCTGATGTTCCTCTGTCGTGTCAGGGCTAGCAGAGATGCAAGTGCATATGGAGCCCTTCTGGAATGACAGCAGAACGGGTCAGGAACAGGTCAGCACCATCTCCTTCAGGCAGCATGAGGGACAGCAGTGAGTTGCACGAGAACCTGCCCTTCCAAACATGAGGTTGTCTCCTGACACTGCAGTCCTGACTACCTCGCAGAATGCAATGTTCTCACCAAAATCAGAGCAATAACACTCTTTTGTGCTAGCACTGCCACTGAGCCTGAGCAGGCAAGGCCATCCATCTGAAGGCATGCCTGATCCCCTTTAACAATCCAGGATATTCACCCTATCCTCTACTATTTCTGGATATTTGCCTCATCCTACAGAGGTAAGAGAGAAGAAAGGAAGTTCAGCCTTAACATTTACACAGAGAGCCTCAGCATGGGCATCCTGCACCTCCAGTACTGAAGCTTCTTCCCATCCTTCCTGAGGGAATTTGTTCTTTTTCTATAAGTGCGGTATTGGGTAATTTGATCACCTCGAACTTGCCAGCTGGTCAGAAGTCACATGCAGATCACATGAAGTGCTTAACATTCCTATGGAAACATGTTCTGCTAATGAGATAAAGTCCTGTGGAGTGAAGCTGGTTATTTCCAGAGCCAGCTGTGGTGTATGTGAATATCATCAATCCCTAAGAGGTGCAGCTCCTCTCTCCACCACGCCCTCTAGTACTGCTTTTTTTCAAACCTGAGGAACCACACTTGTGTTGCACTAATGGAATGGTGTAATCTTAAAAGTTACAGCAGAATACAGGTTAACACTGTAACACTACTCACATTCCCTGCCTTCTGAATAACTGGGAAAAAGGTGTACGGCTGGGACATGTATTTCAGAGCAAATCATGGTTGACGTTTCAGGCCCCTTTGGTCATACACATACAAGTCAGTTCAGACTGTTCAAAAAGGACCATGGATAGGACACAGAAAAGACAACATTTAAAACAAACTCTTCCTTTCCAGGAAGAAATTTAAGAGCATGCTGTAAGGAAAGATTGCCTTTAAGAAACACCAGTATTGCTCCCTATCATTACTATTTACTTTAAACATTTGTCATGGAAAATAATTAACATTATCAAGATGTACCTTAAACCTAGTAGTGACAGTTATTAAATTTGGGATATTAAAACTTAAGTTCAGATCAAAATTCTTTTTGCCTAATTCCGTAGTAAACACACGTACACAGTCCCATCTTCTCACTCAAGATATAGTGATCTGTGTTAATAATACCTCCTCACCCAAAATGCATTATTATTCACAAAATATACTGAGAAGCAGTGCAGAGTACAAAGCTGTAAAGTTCAACTGCTTGACTGTTAACTGCTTCAGAAGAATATATCTCAATTTTGGGATTTTTCACTGAAGGGCTGATTCAAAAAAGGGATCTTCCTAATTAATGCTAAGATTTTTCAAGTTTCCAAATACTGTATTTACCTTTACATAGCCCGTTTCAAGCTCTGAAAAGGATATGCAATAAAGTATCAGCTCATTAATATTCATCAGATATGCAGGGCTCCCTATTCAATTCCTTCCTTCCTCCTTCTTATGCCAAGCACATCATTCCCACATCACAGCAAAACCAGTTGAGTACTCCAAACCCTTGTCTCAAAGTACAATAGAGTGCTGAATGCAGCCATACGACCTGCATTTAAATATTTAGTAAATACACATGCATACAATCTTAAAACACATTCTCAACACAAGTATTTACCAAACTGCTATAATTTGAGATACATTTTTTAGAGTGTCTCAGGTCCAAAGCTTCAAATTTTTGTTATAAGAGCAGAATTCATTAGTTTTAAACTGCAGTTTTCATAAGCAATGACCCTCATGCACTCAGCAGACAGCATGTGATACCCATCAACTCTAGTTTTGCTACTTACGGAGGCAGGAAGGGGGATTTCTGGCTATTTTATTACACTGCAGCAACACACACATACACACCTTACCTTTCAGCCACATGGAGATTTGAACGATCATGAATCAATTAATAATAATAATAATGATGTCAAGATAGGACTGGACTGCTGCTTGGATTATTCAGCAACACCTTCCAGGTGTTACTGTTGTAGTTTCTACAGCAACATTTAAGACAAAAGCAGAGAAAACTAGAGGAAACCATATCTCAGCTGGCTCTGTTCCCATTACCTGTTCTGGACTTGGCAATTGACAGAAGCAAATTCAAAGCTTGCTTTAACCCTAAGTCATAGGTATTTGAATTGCAGAGGGAATCCTACACTTTGACATTCCTCACTGAGCTTTTGATATCACATGTAAGAGAAAGTGAAGTTCTGACCTCACGTGAGTAGTTCTGGCTCCATAGGCAGTAAAACATGCATGTGACACTTCAGCAAGTTGGACACTTGAAATGTTTTTTCTTGTGCTAAAGCAAAGCCCTGTCCACTGCTTAGGAACAGAATTTTGCCTAATTTAATGTTATAATGTAAAATGTTAGACATCTTTTGCCTTACTCTTCCTGTACATTTATTATGTCAGTCTTACATAAATGCACATACATACACTTGTATGTTAGAAATGCTAACCCTCATTCACCTCCTTCTCTGAAGCTGCTAGGATATCTTTGGAGTCTCTGAAAGACATAACCCAGATTCTAAAAAAAAAAAAAATATATATATATATATAAATATAAAAAGGGCTAAGGGAAGAGAAGTCTTCTATACAAGTCCATCTCAAACTTCCCCTAAACAACCATTTCCAGCACTTTAAACATATTTTCGGTATCTTTGTTTGCCATTCTTTCAATGTCAGATAAAAATTCTTTTTTTTCTTTTTTTAACTGAGGTCTTTTGGTCAATTTTGTCAGGATGTCCTTTAAGTTTTTACTAAGGTCTCTCAGGCAGAAGTCGTGTGCCAGCTCATTTTGCTGTGATAGCCATGGATTACATGCTGCCCTGCAGGTAGTACTTGAGTACTGTAACAATGAAAGAGAAAGACTCAAGAACATGCCCACAAATGCAAGTAACATACATACTCAGCAACTTTAAAGTCCAGGTAAAGTATACAAAAATCTGGGGCAAACCCACTATTTGAGTGTTGCTGTTTTAAATACAAGATTCCACAGAACAAAGAAACGTTAATTTATTTAGGTTGCTGACATAGTTTTAGGCACAGAAAAATCCTGAAAAAACAGTGGACTATGTATTTCCACAAAATATTTACTGTAGCACACAGGAGTTTCAGTAAACTACTTCAGAGCTCTCTAACACAAGAGTCCTGTTAGTCTACAGCGACAGAACTCAATCTTGCTCAGACTATTAAGTAGAAAACTACACTTTTCTTTCAAGTGGTAACCCTACTTAGCTTCAAGCCAAATTAAAGTTTCATCAGTCCAACCACCTATCTCAAAAGCTTGTGTGTGTATTTTGATAACATCAGGGCTATACTACTAGAGGAGATTACACATATTAGAGGTTCTCTCCGATAGTGACTTTGGTTAAAACAGCTAATTCAGTTGAAAGTCCAAAGAAAAAAGCACATCCCTCACCAACATGGCTATGCTGTTAAGTTTCACTGATGTAAACAACCATCTTGAAAGGAGAATCCTCAAGAGTAAACACCACACCTTATGCATTGTAAAGCTTAGGAAAATTTTATATATAAATTCTACATTTTCTATTTAAGGCTATTTTTTATTGTTTACCTTCACCTCCACAGAAAAAGGTGGGACACAAGCATTTTCAGCTCTTCCCACAATGACCTCTTCCAGTGGATCCCATTCATTGTATGAGCAAACAAGACAGTCCTTGGGCACAGGGCTTGTAGCCTTGTCATCAGCAGCACAGGTGTTCTGGGAGGCCGTAGCTGCCTGGGTGCTCTGGAAAGTTCGCTGCACCCATCCTGTAACGACTCCTCGAAGCTTAGAATAAAAATAACAATGAAAGTTATGCTTCCCTTACAAAAGGCAAAAAGCTATGGTCCAGCCCACAAATGCCTTAACACTATAATCCCAAAGCAATGTATGTTATTTGGAGTATTAACAGAAACACGGCTCGTTACAGCCATTCTAATTTATTCACGGCCTGGAAGATACTTAAAGGAAATTTTGCCATTTAAGATACATTTCGTTTAGAAGCGTAAGGAGATCAGAGCACGGCACTGGCAGACCGAGGCGGGGGGATGCTGGGTGGGTGAACCTCAGTGAGAGAAGCCAGCGGCCGTCCCGCACCCTCCCGTCGCGGCTCGGAGCACCCCGGCCAAGGCGCCCCA
>NW_008239758.1:3071076-3115148 GCF_000691975.1 Corvus brachyrhynchos | reverse complement strand
GGAGACACAGCCCCAGAGCTGACCGACGGCTTCTTCCAGCACACCTGGATTTCATTTCCACGCAGGGCTCTTCAGCAGCAACCTGACTTGGAAGATTTCCAGTCACGTTTTAAAATTTTTCTCTAAAAAGTGCACTGAAGTGTATCATATGGTTATTTTTAGTCATCAAATATGCATGTTCTTCAAGAATCCTGTAGTAGACAAATTCAATTTTACCAAAAGTTCCAATATTTCATACATTAAGAATTCAGATTTTTAGGCTACAACCTTAAGAGTTTGTGATTCACCTAAAAAAATATTTAAATACTTTAATTACTGAAGAGGTGTTTCAAGAATATCCCAATTTCGAATTATGGCTTCTCAAAATGCGTATTGTGATATGATGAAAAGTCATCTTAAAATTAAAACCTAAACTGGCTAGCTCCTAATAGACCTGTACTTAAGTCTCCCTGCAAAACCTCTCAGTGATAAAATCAACAGACTTATCTTCAAAAATACCTCTATCTCAACAGAAAGAGTCTACAAGAAAAGTTTGCTACCAGCTCTACTCATATTTAGTGTATCCCCTTCAACCTATTCTGCATTTTTTTTACTTTGCACATAAGTTCATTTTTAAATCATTTCATTTTGCCAAGTAAAAAGCAGACATAGCAAAAAATTACTTTTATCCAAATTATTCTCTTTGAAGTTGTAAAAAATCTGTATCTTTCTTTCAACATGATTTTTGGTTCTGCCTGTATCATCCCTGCAGTGCCTTGCTCAATATTCCTCCAGCTACATATTTTAAACATATATTAAAACATAAGCTATAGTCTCAAAATACAACAAATTAGCCACAGTTTTAACATGCCTTAGATATACAAGTGTGTTTTATTTTACTAGGTAATTATTCATTTAGCAGTTTGTCTTTCTGGCACAGGTAAACACTACACCTTCCCAGGACAAATTACACAGTGTGAGTTCTCCATAAATTTACACAGTTCTCGGAGAAAAGTTAATTATTTTAGTTGACATGATACCAAGTATGCATTAGCCAGTTTCATACAACTGCAGAACTTTCTCATAACTCATTCAGCTTGTTAGGACTCATTTGTAACATAATTGCATCAAACACTACTCTTCTACCAAAAAGTATACCAGGATTATTTTTTCAAGTTCCAAAAAGGAATTTTCTTGATGCTATTTAATTCCTAGTTACCAAATTTTGCCATCTAATTAAAAAAAAAAAAAACCAACAAATAACCCCCCACCAAGTTTATGCTATCTCTGTTCAAATTCTTGCTTTTTGATTCAGTTGATTTTGCTAAGGTCACTCTACTCACATTGACCTTCTAAAAAAATTAATGATTGGCTTGTGGCTAAATCCAAAGGTCTTGCTTCCTTTTCTGTCCTTTTCAACTTATCAGCTAGTTTTGGACCTTTGAATCATTCTTTATCAACTCAGTTTACATAGTTTTTCTGACTCTGCACAATACTTCTTTCCCCACTTACTACATAGGTCTGATGGTTTATAGAGTCCTCACCATCATTCCAAGTTTTTGCTGAATGCTCCACCATTTTAAAAATTTTTCTCCTGGACTGCATTTTTTCTGCTCACTTTTTTTTTTTTTTTTTTTTTGTGAAAACATTCTTTCCCATATCTCATAGGTCTCTTTCTTCCTTTTTTAGGGGCAGCTCCTCCTGGACACAAGCCAATCTTCATCTAAGTACAATCAAAGCAGCAATTCTTTCGTTTTCCTAACTGGCACATTTGCAGTCTGACCATGAAGCCTTTACTTGTGGTACATAGCATTTTCCTTCCAGCCTTTATACCAGTCATCTGAGCCCCAGACTGCCCTAACCATCTACAAAGCATTCTAGAGGTATCACTATGCTTCTGTCCTGACCTGACCATCCTCTGGATCACTGGGAAAAAAACCTCATTTGTCTCCTTAAGCAGTTTTAAGCAGTTACTCATTATTTCTTTGCTTACATCTTTTTATTCCTTAACATCCAATATGGGCCTCAGACAGTTTGCACTTGTGGTGTTTGAAAGTGTCATTCCTTACAGTTCCCTCTGGCATCAAAACAGGAGTCCTCTTGCTTTTTGTATAGTAGGCAGCTCTTTATACCTTCTTCCTCTGCTTCTACAAGAAGGACTTGATCCAGCAGTGTGCATTTTAATAGAGACATAAATCAAGGAGCAAAACACCAGTAATGATTATTCAAATTTAGAGAAAGCCAAGTTCATTCATTCAAATACAAGAAGTTTATGTAAACATGTGATTGTCTAAGCAGGCACGGAGCTTTTTGGATCAAAAATCTTTTTATAAACATCATGCCATTAATGATATTATATAAATTGCTAGAATTATTATAACACCTTGAAAGCTCACCTCACTAACCAAAAGCTTGCCAATTATTTTAAGATTATGTGCTGATTTAGTAAAGGTACTTTATTCCTCTGCAAACCTCACCTTAGTACGTAATTTTAACTTGAAACAGAAGAAAGGGTTTCATATTGCTATTGCTGAGATTTGGCTAATGAATATTAACTAGAAAGCTGTGATTTGTTTTTTTCAGTGGGGCTCTATGCATATTTTGTAACAGTCTATCCATCATTTTTCAATGACACAAGGTGCCTTGCAGGCTTCTATAAAACCACCTCATTCTGATAACTAAGTAATGCATTGAAAACAGTGTGGTTCCAGTCACTGAAGAACAACATTCTGGCCCAACAGCATGAGAGAATAGGATACTAAATAGTAAAAATCACAGAACTAAATAGCAAAACTACAGAACTAGACAAAGCAGCAGGAGACACAGCAGGGAGAAGCCATCCTTGGCAACAAAACCAGAGTTACTGAAGTTCAAAGTATAAACTCATCTATGTTTTAGGACAATATCTCATCCTAGCTTCACCTATCTTATCTCTAACACATCTCTGTTAGAGAAACAGAAATCTCAATGGATTTTGCTACTGCTTAAATGTGAATTTCCATCTGTCCAGGAATTGAGGTCCTCAGTTGTTGTCTAGATTTGTAGCGTGGTACAAATGTGTGACTTGGGGGATATGATATTTAAGGTTAAGAACAGCTTATCCTTTCTTACCAGCATTCCTGCTATATTACTGATTTTTAAAAAATGGTATATCTAGCATGAGCTGGTCTTAACATTTACATCTATTCAAGTTTTTACTTTACTTACAGAAACTTAATCTGCTCAAAAACACAAATGTAAGAGATTTCAGTTCCTTCCTTCTCCTGCCTTGTCAAGGATACATCTTGCTAAATTCCAACAGACTATCACCCCCAGGAAGAGAATTTGGCCCAGCAAATCTTATCTGTTAGCTATCAAAAACACAGAAGAATCCAGTATGCTTCTTAGAAAGCAAGTTTCAAACTTCCTGAAGTTCAAAAGTCTGGACTGTTCCAAATGGAAAGAATAAATGCACCTCAAAACATTAAAATTACTTTTTCCCCCTCCTTTAAGCTCATAATTTTGTAGTTAACTCTGAACTCTAAAAACAGTCAAAATATTGTTACACAAAATTAAAACGATTTCTCTAATTTAAAATATCTTACTTTAACTTGTGACTTATTTTAGAGGTAAAGCAGTGTACTATTTTCAAAGTACTTTGACAGATATTTCTATTCTAATTAAATAATATAAATCTTGCTTTATCATTCCTCACATCAAAAGATATTAATTGTGTCCAACTAAACAAGCTCCATATATAAAATGGCAAGAAATTATTTTTCCCTAATCCCAACTTCATCGAACCCAATTAAATCTTTAAATTTCCTAACAAACTCTACATGGCTTCTGCCTATTTATCTTTTATAGTTACTGAAGGATCCTGTAGTTTTCCCCAAATGCCAGTTCCGGGTACTTCTTGGAAGATTTTCTGTTCCTCCTTGTCAGGACATCTTCCCTGTGTGACATGCTAATGCCAAATTCTCCATCAGACTGAACACAATCTGCTACAATGGAGTTTTGACTACAGAATGAAACACTCCTGTGAGCACAAGAACTAAGATGAAACTGATTTCCTGTATTTTCGTGCAATTCGTATGGTAAATGCTAAATCATAAACTGGATGGTATTAACTACAATCACAGATCAGAATTTATAAGGGATCTCCACTATGTGGATACACTGGTATCTAATAGCTCTGCCCCTTTTTGCTAGGGCACTTAAAGGGTCTCTCTATTGCTACCCATTATCATGGAACTCACAGAAACCTGATACCATTGAGACCTATGACCCTTTCCCAAACATGCCTGAAAGCAGCCAGCAGGTTCAAGTTACAGGGAGGGGAAGGAGAGAACAGACACATACAGAGGCACAGACACAACCCATGGCCGTGTAACCTCATGTTCTTGGAAGCAAGGCTCAAATCTTCCTTGTCTTTAAGAAATCAGACCTTCTTTGATGAAAGCAGATGGCTTCTGAAGATGTTTCCTATATGAAACTTAGGTAGCAACAGATCAAGTTTTTGTAAGATTGTTAAGCCTGTTCGTATGAGGCAATTCTTAGTGCATTATTTTTATTTAAGCAAATATTGTTCTTCGTATCTTTTTGTTAAAATGTCTTTAAAAATTAACTGCAAAATGCAATCAAATCACATATACAATCAAAATGCATTTCAACATATATCATTCAAAATAACATATCAATATTAACATGCACTGCATGAAGTTTCAAGCATGTCTGATAACTTAGGAAATAATTTAACTCCTTTTTTGGGAACCAAGTAGCTGGAATACTAAAAGGATGTAGAGAAATACAGTTATGTAGCCCAACCAAAGCAAGGCTTAGTAAGTGAGCCAAGGAAACAGTACAGGTAGTAGAGGTGCATATACAGGAAGGGCAGGACACTGGCCAGTGAGGAGATAGAAGTTGCATTTGAATAGAAAACACAATAACAGGGCTCTGGTGAGATAATTGTTAGACTAAATCTTTGGCTTAAAAGAAAAAAAAAGTTTGGAACTTTGAGCAAATAAAGTAGTCCTTGTTGACTGAATCCGCCCAGTTTCAGGAAGATAAGAGTTTCCACTGTCCTTCTGGTCACTCAAAAACTACGTTACATCAAAGAAATGACTGATTTAATAATTAATTTCTTTTCCTCCCTGAGTCTGCAGAAATCTACATTCTGATGAGCTGCACTCTACGTGCATATAAATATGATTTCCAGAATACATATAAATACCTGTTTTAATTTTAGATGTCACATTTCTATTATAGAAAGGTGACAGAGCTGAATAAAGTTCTACGAAGGCAAAGGATTTGGGGGCCATAATCCCTGACATTTTACACTCTGTCATTTTCAGAGGCAGTGCAGTGCTGAGTACTGAAAAATGCTGGAGGTTCATGCAGCAAGAGGCACATCACTTGGTGGGATAGATTTCATTCAGCCCAGTATTTCCATGTGTACAGTAACATGATCTGCCAAAGTTTTCTAGGATCAGTACTGTGACAATACTTTCTCTCAGGGCTGCCAAGTGAACTTCATGGCTCTAGGACATTTGAAACTTCTTGAATCTCAAACATATGGTCTTGCAACATAGCCCACTGTACACCAGCATTTAAAATTTGAAAATTGCTTAAAGAACATTTATAGAAATTGTTAATATGACTTTGCTGTGCCCCTGAAATAACAACTGCATTCAGTTTTCTGCTCACTAGAGTTAAAATTGCAGCCATATCACATTATATGAATTCTGGCTCCTTTAACCATTGTGTGAGTGGCAACTGCAAGCAAGCTACTGACCTCCGAATTTGAAGGCATTTATTCACATGAAAGAGGCTGAAGTACCCTTACACTAAAGCAGATGTCAGAGCTTGTCTGTTCAGTTTGCTGCAGCCCAGGCAATAAGGCTGTGAGAGCAAAGCCTCTTCCCCCACCCCTCTTTCTAAGAAAACAGTTCTTTGATAAGCACACCCTGTCATCTGATGCTGTTGTTGGCAGCACCTGTGAATGTTGCTCATACTGTACTGCCTTTGAAAATTTGCTGAGCACAATCTTGCCTTGATGGTAGGATAGCAACAAATTATACAAGGAGGATTTGACTTGAGTGTCTCCTTCAGAGGATTTAAGAAATTTATGGGGAGTTTTATGCTGAATCTGAGTCAAGCTTAAATTAGTGGTTAAAAACAACAACACTGGATTTAGACACGTGGATGTCAATTACTCTTCCATCATAAATGAAAAAAAAAAAAAATGGCAAAGCCAAAATTTGGTAGACTGAGTAATTTTAAATTCTCAGCTCAGCTTTCTGCTTAATCCTTACCCTTCCATCTCCCTGTGGTCACTTCAGTTCTTGACAGATAAATTCTCAGCAGAGGAGAGAGAAAAGAGCTTGCTATGACTGGGGTGCCTGTACTAACCCAACTAACTGAACTCTGAGTTAACTCTGCCGGCGTAGCTCTGGAACGAGCTGCACTGTGTCTCTGTGATGAACCAACAGAATTCAGAATCTATTTATGGGATGGAAACATTTTCTCAGCTTCATGAAAGAGAATTGAGCAAGGCTCCTTTAGGAGTTTGTCTATGAAGACAGGAGATAATTCCTGAGCTTTGACAGCTCCCTTCTCTGATCCTGGAGAGCACATCTGCTCTGATGAAACCCAACCATGTCTACCCAAGAAAGATGAGGATGGGTTCAATGCCAAGAATTTAGTTACCATCCAGCACCAGGAATCTCACATGTCACTGCAGAATATTAAAATTTTGTTCCTAGAATTTCATAGCAGTTGCTTCTAACACCTCTGCAATAAAAAGATGAGTCTCACTGTGACTCAGACAGCTTCACCTAGAATTTCTTTAGCCAGTCATAAATCAGCAGAGAGCTCAATTAAGTTCACCACTCAACCCAAAACAGTTGAAGAATTTTAGCTTCAACAGCCTAAAAAAACACCATGGTACCAAGCATACCGTCCTCTGACCAGTGGGCTAAACTACAGGTTTAGCATGGTTGGAGTAGCTGAGATCCAGTTAGTAACTGCACACAGAGTAATAGTACTATCATTTTATGCTACCCTAGTCACACACCTCTCATCTTCTGTGGAGTGTAGGGGTTCTCCTGTATGTCTCCACTTTTAGGTATCTATATGTGCAGCACACAAATCTGGACTACCTATATGGCTTTGTCTAATGAGTCATGACATGTTTATTCCCAGTCATGTTGCGCCATTTTATCTTTCAAAAACAACATCATTAACGTAAAGGAACATAAAAGAGCTTGTAACAGAATGCAGCAAAGTAAAGGCACCCTGTAACATCTAAATTTCTTGATTTTAGTAGAGACCTGGGTAATCTATTAGATAAGATTTCCCTGGAAATTCTAGTCACAGGAGTGGCTTGCTCCTTTTGAAGGAGACTTTTTTCGAGGTTGGTGATTGCAAAGTATTCCATGGTGTCAAATCAGCTGCAACTGGACGAGCAAGTCAGCTCACCTGGCTGACCTACCAGACATCCTGATTGATTTGTGAGCATCATCCCTCAGACATGGGGAAAGATACGGAAAAATACCAAAAAACTGCTGATGTTAGCCCAGTTTTAGTAGTGCCAGAGCATGTATTTCACTGACCTTCATCTCCTGAACTTCTGCCAGGCAGGGAGGGTGAAAATGGAATGGCTTGAACTCTGCTGTGAGTAGGTTCAGTGGTTTATCTCTGCACAGACTATGAACCTGGTTCTTGCATTTACAAAAATTATTCTGCCTGGTTAATAGACACTTAACACTCCTTCCCAAGTAGGAAGGGAACAGAAGAAAAATTTGAGATGTAGGCATGTAGGGAAGGGAGATCAAGCTGTTGCTTATTATTTCCTGATTCCTTTCTTTGTATTAGTCCTACTATTGGTGCTAATATGACTCCTCAATAAGCCAGTTCTACTCAGTGATTGAACAGAGAACTCACCCCAAAAAATACAGGTTTTTGCTGGCTTAGTGAGCTGAATGAATCACTGAACTATCAGAAGAGCATCAGAGCTGGAGCAAGGGAGGCAGTGGAACTAAAAGGGCACATAAGGCAGACAGGGAACAGCACCAATTAATTAGATCAGGTCAACCTGTCCCATCTGATCAAAACCTTAGAGAAAAACTGTGGTAAAACTGCAAATACGACTTCAATAGAAACTGAAGCAGCTATTAATTTGAAATGTGATAGAAAGACATCTGAAACTGAAAAATGAAGCTTGAAGGCTTCAATTTAGCAATCTTGAAAAATACCCAGCTGGGACTTTCCATGGGAATGGTCAGGTGGTCAAACAAAGAAAGAACAAACCCAGCTGAGCTGTTACACAGGTTCACTGACGCCACAAGTCATCCAGTCTGAATCCCATCTCTGCCATTCATCAGTAATTAGGTAAGTGCTGTTTTGTGGTATGATTGTCACTTGAGCTGGCTGGAATGGTGCATTCTGACTTGTAGCAGTACAGTGAAGTCTCCCATTAAACCATAACAAAACAGAAAAAAGAGAGGAGGCTGTCTGCACAGAAAATGCTGCAGCCTGAAGCATCCTATGCCAGCCAGCATGAGGAGTGCTGGGCTTTCCCATGCTCTCTGTCCACCTACCTTTCTCTTAATTACCTGTACATTGAGCCCGAATCCAAATGTAACACAAGCTTCCAGTTACTTGTTACTCTCTGGTGACATCTCGTGGATCACAGCAAGATATCTTTGCCTTGTGGCAACCCCTGCAAAGCCTTGAGCTGAAAACCTTCGTGAGAAACGTGTAGCTGGAGAACAGTGGAAAATGTTTATCTCAAAGGAGTAGCTTAGAAAAACAATATATTGTGCAAAAGCTGGTGAGCAAACCAAGTATTTATTGTGTGAAAATTTTGCAAGTTTTTAAACAAATTAGCCCTGAATAATGAAGCAGACAAAGGTCCTTCAAAACGTTACATTCATGATCAATAAATCTGAGGGTTTCAGCTCTCCAGGCTGTTGCTAACAATTCCCTACTGAAGTTACAGACCTAATACCACTTCCCATGTGAGAAAGTCAGAGACGTAACTGAAGAAGAAAAGGTTACACAAAAAAACTTCTTCAGGAAGCCAATTGCAGGGCCATAGGACAAAACTGCTACACACTCTTACGAGCAGGAAACTGGAATTAGTTATGGAAGTTCAGCAATGCTTTGGAAAGACTGGCTATGACCCTAGCTAAGAGGGTATACTAATTTCTCCTACTTTTCCCAGGCAGTTGCCATCGCATAAAGAAGCTTCCAAAAAATGTTCTACAGTGTTTACAGCTGTGAAGCAACTTCTAAAAAAATCCTAAGGCACCAGTTTGAAACAGTAGCTCTGTTACAGAAGTGTAAAAACCCTCTAATTTATCCAAATGCTAAAGTCTAGCGAGTGTCAAAATATACCCTAGGCATAAATCAGTTAATTTGCACCCCTGCCAGCTCCCTGAAGCAGCTCCTCACTTGGTCCCATGAGTTCTAAGGCTGGTCATGGGAGCAGTGGGCAAGCAGAAAGGCAGCCCTGGCTGGGGCCACCTCCAATCCACCGGCTCAAGTTTCAACTGCAGCAGCTTCCTGGGAGGTCTGACCAGCGCTAAACTGGAGGGATCTGCTCCCTCCCACCCTGCTTGGACATCCAGGGCTTGTGCTGCATTAGAGCTGGCCACAGCTCACCTAGCAGCAAAGGGAATTTACCTGGAGGGGGAAAGAAAGTCTGCACTGAAGAAGTTTCCCAGCAGATCAATGACCTGAATCAGCTCACCTTGTGCTGAAAAGTATCAGATTTGACATAAAAGGGCAGCAGAAGGCTAAACAAGAGGGAAGGAAATTGTCCCCTTGGTTGCACATAGCAAAATATGAAATGAAAAATAATAGTACAAAAAGTGAGAAAGAAAAAGCTGTCCTTATTCACAGTAATGGCTGTTTAAACTTCAGCAAGAAGCACTGAGTCCTGGTCCCTAGGGCCAGTCAGAAGGGGGAAATTCACGGAGTTTGCTTCAAGGTTGTCTGAGTAACTAGGGAAATAAATAAGCTGAATTCAATAATACAGGTTTTATGTCATCGAAGTTACTTATCTCTACAATAAACTATGGATTTCAAAGTTTATTGAAGGGTTATTACCTCAGTGAAAGTTTATTGGGGGTTATTTACCTCTAAGATGCCAGGTCATTAGCTATTTGCATAAGCTATGCAGTGTGCCACACATATCATTAAACACCTTTTTTATTGTTTGCTAATTAAATAACAGGCAATATTTGTAATAGTATGTTGAAAATCTAAACACAAAGGGAAAGTGGGAAGCCCAACAAAAACCTTTCCTAATGAGGTCTGTAATCTCATTGCATACTAACATTAACTCCTTTCAAGGAAAAAAAAAGGAGGTTTTGGCTTCCATTAATCATTCTTTTGCATAGGGGAACAATGGCAATCCATTAATTGACATTCTATTAAAATGGCCAGAGAAAACACTTACCTTATGTGAACACTTCAGCTGCATACCAAAAAGAAGGAGTTCTCTAGAAACCAGCAGACCTGTGCTTTGGGTAGTGTGAGTTTTGGGGGTTTTGTAGCCAAAATATCCTAACCCAAGACAGGTGATCCCCAGGTGAAAGTGTTAATGTGAGTATTTAAAGAGCACCCCCTTTAAAGGTGCACTTAAACTATTGTCTGCAGGGGGATCTATTCACAGGGGTGCTTCACAGATGGTTTGGATCACTGCAATCATACCAGTTCCTCCTTCATTTCAGAAACGTGTTTGCATAAAGAGACTGTCCCAGAGGAAGAACTGCAGTTAGAATTTAGTAAGGAAAAAGGTATCAATCAGTCTCCATAGCACCTTTTGATAACCACAAGCCAGGACAGAGAATCAGGTCCACAGTTTCCTTGCAATTTATGCACATTATTTATCTTTATCCTAATGGTTCAGATTTCTTTCTTGAATCACTCCTTGAAACAGTGTTTTGCAATTCCAGTGTTCCATGCTCATCTTTGACTTCTACTATCTACTGCATTCCCCTCTGCCCTGTATTTCCTGAAAGACATAGAGCCAACATACTTATTCTGCATAAATACACATTCTAGTCTGTTGCTGACAGAAAAGTCTTTCAATGAAGTATTCCAAGTTAAGAAGCCAATATATATTTTAAAAGAGAAAAGATTTTAAAAGATTCTTAGTGTCTAAATACTATTAAACTACATAATAAGAGAAACAGCTGGAGGAAAGGACAGGAAGTGGTGAAAGGATTTGCTAAAATCTTACCATACTTTTGTTACTCACTAGCGCATTAGATATGTTTATAAATTACATATGTCTGACTCAGGTCAGTACTTCCTATTGCTGAATATAAATTTAAACATCTAAGACTAGGCACAAATGGACTGCCATCCTCACTGTGTGTCTATTGCTTCATTGTGTAAACAGAAAGATTTCATAGCACTATTGAAAGTGATATGAAATGTGGTTATCGATTTTTTAGCAGAAATAAACTGTGAGTATGAGATTGTTTTAATGAAACACAACTATTCCAACTCTACCTGTACCTTAGCTGATGAGCTTAGCTGATGTTGTATAAGGGTCTAGACATTAATCAGGCTCATTGTTTATGTAAGCTGGGAATAGTTGTTCTGGATCAGATGGAAGATCCATCTGTCTGAGTGCACTGCCTTCAAGATGGGGTGACTGTAGGTGTCTGGGAACAACTGCAAGGAAAGCAGCAAGGATCTAGCAGTGCTTTCCCAGAATAATGTCCTAGTAATCACCATGCTCCCTGACTCAACTGTACTATTTCTGAATTTAAATTTGTCCTTAAGAGATTTCCCCCCCACAATTTTTTATAAACAAAAATCATTGGCCTCTTGTAGCAATACATTTGTTTGCTCTGTGGAGACCCTTTCTTCCACAATGCCCCTTTAGTTCTCTGTTATGAGAGAGAGGGAAATATCATTCCTCCTCTCTTTCCTCATGCATTTGTGATGTACAGATCTTAGGTAATGCTGAGGAAGGTCACAGGTGCTTCACACAAGGGCAGCTGCTGTTGCAATGTGGTTGTACAAAGCCAGCTGTAGTTGATTAGAACATATGGACTGGCAGTGCTGCTGTGTTTAACTCTGGGAAAATTGCCCTAATGCAGCAAAATCTCTTAGAGAGGCTACATCCTTCTTTTTGCATAGTTCAGAACTAATGTTGGCATTGTCTGCACACACAGATCCTCACATCAGTCTAGCGAGTTCTAGTCAGGTATCAACCCCCCCACCCCCCCCAGAAAAAACAATGGTGCAAACAGAGACCTAAATAGTTTATCCCCTCCTGAGGCCAGCATACTTTGTCAAAGTGGTCCCAGCCTACGAGCTGGAAACTGTTGATTACCAGGACTGATAAGGTAGAAATTGGCATTTTCTTTACCACAGTCTACAAAACAGAAAGTTTCATGCTATATGCCTACAAGATTTATTTGACATTTTCATCTATAAATACATGAGGTTTTCACCAGTAAAAGCAAAGGAATTTTCTCAGTGGTCATTGCCACTGCTTACATTTTGAACAAAAGAACATGTAGTATTGCATGTGAATAAGCAAACCTGTTCCTTCTCTAAGACCAAGCTCTCTTACTTGTTAAACAATGGCTTGCAGAGGACAACAAGGTAGCTGAAGGCCACACTGAATGCTACACTCTGGAAAGCTTGGGACACTGTAGAACTTAATTAGTTTTTTGAAGGCACCTTTTTTGAACATCATCATGTCTTCAGGCAGCCTGGAAAGAACTCTGGCATTTGCACGAGACTCCTTGTCAGCAGCTGCTGCTTTGGGGTTACATTGCTCAAGATTACCAGTCATTGGCACACTGGTGCAGCTAAGGGAACGTGCTGTCTTTTTCTTGCCTTGAACAGATAAATAACTGAATAAAAAAGAGGTTAACTTATGTTTGGTAACATCTTGGACATCTTCTGGAAAACAGTTATCCAGAGGATGCCCTTGACCTTTCACCTGCTGACTAATCACACGTGTACTGGGACTCACTGATGACTTCTTGGGCTGGACTACTGTTTTTCTGGAAGGTGTTTTGTATTTCCCTCCATCTAAATAAAGCTGAGGAACATTACTAATGGCATCAGAACTAGGCTGAACTACTGTAGTGGGGATTCCTGTCCCATCACCAGAATTGATGCAGTGTAACCCATAATTCTGGCTAATGATTTGGGCTGCAGTGTGTTGAATGATGCTCCAGTCCTGCAGAATATCTTCCCTGGTTGTGAACTGAGAGGTTACGGTAAAACGAATGATGAACTTGTCGTGGATGGTTGCTGGAATGAGGAAGAGCCTGCCAGAACTGCTTAGTTCTTTCAGGAGTTTTTCTGTCAGCCAGTTGGGACCCTGTTTTAAATATGAATAATAAAAAAAACACTATAGTTAGAATTCCCAGTGACATCCAAACATATCTAAGAATTCCAATCACAAATTCTTACACGGAAATTTATTCACAGTTTTTAATGTCTGGGGAGAGATAAGCTGTGGTCAGTTCATTCCAACGAGACATGCAAAAGGACCAGTCTTTACCTTTAGGCGAAATACAACCAGTCCAAGATGCCTCTTGGCAGGAATTTCAAAGAGTGGATCACTTTTAACCAGGGATTCAAAGAATTTGGCTGTTTCAGTACCCTATAATTAATAGGAAAAAAAAAAGTTATATGTTGGTTTGTAACAAACCTACTGTAAGGCACTAAACTGGGTAGTTAAAAAGAATTCCTTTCCTTCCTAAAACACATCATTCCAATGCATGAATAAGAGCAAACAGAAAAATTACATCAAAGCTAAGAATTTTAAAGTCTGTCTCTATTTGCCCAAACCCTTGACAATGAACATGAGTAACTGGCATATACAGAGGGATTTTCTAGAGGGAGGTTTGAAAACAGAATCTGCCTTCTCATATTAGAGTCCTTTTGTGGCAACCATTGATCCACAAAGTGACCCCTTGTATTTACACTCCATCAGAGATGTAAGCCTGTACATTTTCATAGTGATGGGTTCAGCTATTCATCACAGCCTGCCTCCCAGATAGGTGCCATTTGGCCTCAAAGAAAGCTTCTCCAGATTATTGCTCAGTGAACTGCAGAAGGCAGTGACTTACCAAGCCCCTTTCCATTGCCCAGTGCTGTCAACAGGGGGGACCAGAAATGTTTTGTCTACACAGTCAGTCTTTACAGATTATTTCAGGGTAAAACCAGCACACATTCAGTGTTCACATGCAAGCTTTGCGTGTGAGAGGATTTCTGTTACCCATCTCTGTGTCTCTGAGTTTACTAACCTCACCTACCAAGAACTGAACATAACACACTGGTAATTCACATACGTGTCGGACATGAGCTTGAAGCTTTTTGACCCCAAACGAACGAAGCACAAACCACAGCTTCAAAGAACGAAATCGACGACTCAGTGGAATTTGCCAGTGCTGTGAAAACACAACAGTGCCTCAGTGAGTGCAGAAACAACAGAAAGGAGAGTTCCCCTTCCACTGCTACATCTCTTGCTTCAAACTCAGGTCAGAAACCTCTGTTGAGAGGAATAGTGTTGTCTTACTGAAAATCTGCTAAGCCTAGGAAACAGCCATCAAAGAAACACTGTGTCCACATATTTTTCAATTATTTGCAAAAACAAGATTTTGGCTATTCCCCTTAATCTATGGCCTATCTATGCTTAGAATTTTAAATTAATTACCAGCTAATAACAACAACTGTTTGCATTTAAGAGCATGATCAATTTAAGATGTGGCCATTTACATTCTAGGACTGAGTGTTCACTTCAGCTCCTGTAATTTGCGTATTTAAGTGCCATTCTGAACATTTTCCCAAATCAGCTATAAGCAGCAAGAGCTGATGCGGGGTAGACAGTTCCGGACAAAGTAACATCTACTGCAAGGAAAAGGGTGAGAAAACGTGTAAAGGAGTATTTCAGGGGAGCTGCACAATCACGTGTAGAATCCAATTTAACCACAAGAGGGACTCGGTACCTTTTTTTCCATCCCTCCTTCCACTCTCGTGAAAAGCACTATTGATTTCAAGAAAACAATTATCTTTTCAGGACTAGGGTGAGATCATAGCAGAAATAATTGGCAGTGAATATTCCTTTGTATTACTGTACTGAAACCTGCTGTAAGATGTATCTGAAGTGAAATGCCTCTTGGCTCTCCTATGAATACCTTAATCTAAAGAAAAAATGTAATTCATTCTCCTGCTGTTTCAGAGCATGGTGTTTCCATTGCTTACTCCTTTCTCTCTTTTATTACATACCAGAGAGACAAGAAATCCAGCCAAAATGGCATCAGTAGGAATTACTTCAGCAACACAAGGTACAGAAATGACCCTTTGCATTAGAAAGGCAAGGCTGGATCTCCATCTGTGTAAAAATCTTAAGTACTTCAATCTGAAAGCAATTTTATAATTAATCTTCACAACCAGGACTCACAGCAAAGTTTGACTATTTTCTCTGCATTAGGATGTCAGTATAATTTGGTTTATGTACTGACCAGCTATAAGATAAGCATACTCCGGAATGTGAGAGGAATTTCACACTCTGTTTGAACATTTTATAGGCAATACAAAGTATCATCTTAAATAATAACTTACCATGAAGTCAATTGCAGCTCCTGAATTGGCATGTCTGAGGTAGACAGGGTTAACACTGAAGGTTTGATGTAACTTGTATTTATCTTTAACCCTATCAATTGTAGAAGGAACTAGAGTTAGCAAAATAAATGCAGAGAAAAACTTTGCAATTTGCATGCTATCCTTCTGGTGTTGTTTGTTTTTTGACTATACTCACCAAAATCCAGTGCAGTCAAAATGGACCATCATCCACTTCGAAGGATTAAAAGTAAAGGAATCTGCATATTCAATTCCGTCCAAGAACAATCGAAATTCAGGACATACAAATGCTGTCCCTGCATATGCAGCATCGATATGAAGCCAGAGTCCCTCAGCATCACCTGTTGGAATTGAGATTGTTGTTATGGAACGGACATAAGGAACCAAAGTGCATGCTTCAACTCTCCTCTCTGCAAACCAGGTTTTGAAGGAGGCAGACAAGCAGTTGACAACCTAGTTTGATTCTAAAGGTGTGGATCCATAATGCCAAAATACAGGATAATGCTGAAACCAGGTGGACTGTGTAACAAAAGTCACTGTTCCGTATTTCATGCGAGTGAATCTTTTTAACATTTGATTTCTCTCACCTGCCCTTTCACTAAGTGAAGTTCCCCAGTACCTCTCAGCTGCACAAAGCCAAAATAAAGACATAGTGGCAAGCAACATAGGACCCAGAAACAGAAGCCACAATCTGACCCATAAGAGAGAGCTCCTCAGGACTTCAGCAGCTACTGGTCAGAATTTATGCTGGAATAGAATTTGCAACCATGTCAAATTTCACTGTGAAACTGGTTGATCCAAAGGATGTCCTACCAGAATCTACCTTCAAAACTACTTTGCTAGATTAAATATTAATGTATCCACCCTACAACAGCACCACACAGTCTGTATTTCCTGAATAACCACATGAAAGATTTATCAGTTGGCAAATTTCATCCATCTCAAATAGAATGTATTTTAGCATCCTAATCTAAATCTTACAGACATCACGGCAAAGTCTTTTACTGACTTCAGTGGTCCCTGAAACACGTCTGAAAAACTCAGCTCCCCTTTGTTTTGGCATGAAAAAGTCTCACACTGTCTTTTAGATATATTCAGTTTAAAATCAGGAAAAAAAAGACACTTACAAACTGGACCCAGTTCTGAGAGATTGTCAAAAGCACAGACACCAGTTGTTCCCAAAGTTGCACAAACCTAGAAAAAAACCCCACCTGTTATAATGGATTTGTTTTCTTTTAATACGTGGATGCAGCACTTTAAAAGTGGGCAGTTTATTGCAGACAGGCAAAACATTAAAATTTTTTATTTAATACAATAGAAATTCTTGTATACATTTGAACCTTCACCTAATGTATTTTAACACAACGAGAAATTTTTCATATGTAATTTCATGTTGACATTAAGAATATAACACTATGTCAATACCCCAACCAGAAAGTTGAACATACAAAGACTGGCACTAGGCCTTTCTTTCTGTCTTCAGCAATGGCTTTCTTCAAAGTTTCACCTCTGAGGGAAAAGTTCTCATCCACAGGCAGAAATTTTATCTTCACCAGAGAAATCAAGCCAGCCTTTTCTACAGAGGAATGTGCCTTTAAAATAAGAAAAACAGTAAGAACACAAGCTCTGAGGCTGAACAGCTGTGGCAATTTATGGCTTTATGAAAGACAGTGGTGGCAAGAAATACAGGGATAACGACCTTATTGTAATCCATATTAATACAACTCTGAAAGCATCTTCTTTGTGAGTAACTGTAAGAAACACTACACTGTAATTCCAAAGAATGCTTAATTTATTTGCGTACTGGTTTCTAAAATATAATAATAGGCATCCTCATCTTGTGTTTGGAGGGCCATTTATCAAAACTCAGCTCTTAAAGGAGCCTCTAGAAATGAATCAACCTCAGTTTATTCCTTCCTCCCTGCCATAAGAAGGTAAATCCCCTGAAGTGTGTTTACTTCTGGATAGAGCAAAACACCTACAAGAAAAAGTCCTTTTAGTTATACTAAGAGAGAATCAGCATGAGTGTCTCTCTTGTGGCAGTTTTCCCAAGGGAATGTAATTGTTCAGCTCAGGAGGCCAAGGACAGAACAGGTTTGCTGGCAGAGGCCAACAGTGGAGCCCACAACCAGGAGCAGCATTTAGGTAACAATGCCTTGAGCATGCCTGTCTCTGAGGGGATAGAGGCTGGGAAGAAACATGAGCTGAAGCAGCATGAGATCAACACCTAGTTCCTGGAGTAAGGCTTTGTGAAAAACAGGAAGGAAGTGCAGAAATCAGTCATGTGAAACGAACCCTTGAGGACTGCCAAGACCCTAAAAACCTCGCCTCGCACTGATTTAGTTTCCCCATTTGCAGAAAGCAGCAGTAGAGGATCTGGTTCATGCTTGTAAGGCATTACTGTGTTTTCCTATTTGTCCAGAAATGCAACTTCACATGGCATAGGCTGAGTGAGACAACAGAAGCAATTTGTTTTCCTTGTAATCAATCATAAGAACCTACTTGATCAGATGCATAAGCAATGAGGCGAGAATTGAGCGAGGACTCATCAGTGTCTGGCTCGGAAACCTTCATCTCCAGAATTTTGTTCTTCCTTGCTGCCAGCAGTGCAACCAAGGTTGATTCGCTCACAGTGCTCTGCAAAGACATTGCTCATTTACTGCAGCTGCTACTTCATTGCTGTTTTGCCAGGGATCTGCTGAAATCAGTGAAGTGCCCAGCTGCCCACTAGCTCTTTTATTCCTACTCCTGCTTTTCTCTGATGCAGCAGAGAGTCATTACCTGATGAGCAGCTCTCTGGGCCAGCAACACAAAACAAAGCCTTTTAACTGCTGATATTTTAATGTGCAGCACTGAGTTCTGCAGAGTAAATAAATCACATTTTCCTTTTGTTCTACAGATCATTTCCCATAAAATTACAAACATGAGCAAAGCCCCTTATAACAAAGATGCAGCACTGATTCCAGGGAACTATTGCTTAGGCCTTCCAGAAGGCAGTAAAGGTTCAGGCCTTGATCTTGCATCTCTCAGAGACAAAAGCAGACAAGAGAAAAAGGAAAAGTAATTTCTTGTGTGGCTAAGGACTATGGCAGAAGGACATTGACAAGAATTCCTTCTCTAATTATCTAAGAATCACTTTAGTGCAAAATCTGGTGATGTCAAACAGATTGGAGAAATGAAATCTGACTTTCATTTTTCCTTACAAAGACCACAAGAATACCTGCTGTTTGTTCATAACACAGCACCAAAGCAATAGCAGTTTCTATTCTATAATCTTCTACATTTAATACTAAAATTTGGGAAAATAATGCCAAATTGGGATTCAGACCCCTACAGAAATTTTTGTTGGTTTTTCCTCTAGCAAAACTATCACCCAGAGAGAAATTCACTTGAAAACAAAACGCTGATGAGGCCATCTCTAATCTCCCCTACCTGTAATACTCCTCCACCCACACTGTCAGGATGGTGGTGCAGGAATTTATCTGGAAGGCCCAGCATTTTAGCCAACCAATCCATCACATTCATTTCCAGTTCTGTACAGGCTGGGCTGGAGGCCTAGAAAAAATTTAAAAAGGAGAATTAGGCTGTATTTCTCCCTGGGGGCTGATCCCTCATCCAGCTGAGAGCTCAGAGAGGCAATGAGCTCATCTGATACAGCTACGTGGAGACCACAACCATCAATTTCATACAGGTTAGTGAGCTTCTTTCCTACACAGAGGCACACGTCTAAAAATCTGGGCAACTTTGCCACTGGGGAAAACACTGGCTTCAGAAACTACTGCAATGTGCAGAATCATAACCAAGTAGTGCTGTGTAGCTGCTGCAGGAGGATACAAAATATGCACATATTCTGGGCCAGGCCACCAAACAATTACTTTCAGAAGAGGAAAAATAGGAAATGGGTTCTCTCCAAGCAGCAGGAGAGCTGGAATGGAGCCCAATCCAGCCCTGCAGTCATGGATGGTGGCTGCTCTACTGCCTACACTGCTTGTGTAACAGTCTTGGCACTGAGACTAGATGACAAGGAACAATGCTCACAGTGGGATATGCAAAGAATTTGAAACCAGACATTTCTAGTATATTTTCTTCATTCACCTCTTACTACTAGGTAATGTTTGTACTTACATATTCTTTTGGGGTTTTTTTTAAGTGACAATTTTCATTTATGCAAACAACATACAATTGGTTAAAACAAACAATTGTATTTACTCAGAGAACAAGAAAGAATGACTATGACCTGCTCTAGCATATTACACATAGGAGAGAAATGTCTGAAAAAGCCCCAAAAAATTTACCCATGTGAATCCCAAGCAGTTAATTGCATCAGCCAACATATCTCCAAGGAGTGAAGGCCAGGAAGTTAGAGCTGGGAAGTAGGCATGCATGTGTGGACTTTGCCAGTGGACTACCTAGAACAGAATTATGTAGAAATCTGAAAATGTCACAAAACTCTGCATGAGATGTAGTGGTTAGTATCTGTTTGAAGGGAGGGAAAAGGATTACAGCAACATAATACGTGCAACTATACATCAGCTAGCAGAAAACTGCCGAGATAATATCAACAGGAGAGCAGCACTAGCAGATGATAACATTGTGTCATTAATAGATAAATTGCAAATAACAGCAAAAGCATTTATCTCAATTAAACAGGCAAAGATTCTGAACAGGAAAGAATGTTGTGCCATGTTTGAAAGACCAGAGTCAGAACGATTTATCAAAATATTTATCTTTATAAAGGGAATCCTTGCAACAAAGTTGCTCATTTTGTCAAACAACAGCTTGCCTTTAGATACACACAGCAGTTTACAGCTATATAAACCCTTCTATACACCTGGAGGAGCTTGTGTGTGGGACACCAACATAAATCCATGTAATCTGATTGCCTCTCCTACCAGATGAAGTTTCTGCAAACATCTATTAAAAAATTTGAGAACACACTTTGAAAAAGCTTCTTACACAAAACATGTAATTTAGTAATATGAACTCCCTTAGCAGAATCTGCAGTATTTATGTACAAGAGGAAGTAGATCTTTACATTCAGAGTGCAGGAAAAATCATGAAGTTGGGCAAGAGTTGTTTCACCTTGCTGTGCCCGAGTTTCCACACCTCTGAAATTGAGATTATACAGTTCAGCAGTTTTTTTTATTCTGAAGTTAATGATTTTCTGACACTGGTGTATTTGTTTTCCTACAAGAAAATATGAGTTATATACAAAGTACTTTAAAAATACATTCACAATCTAACCCCTATAGTTAGGAACACAACTGTAGACATAACATCTACAAGATTTATTCTACATTTTTGGGTACTTTACTTATTTAGAAGAATGCTCTGCAGAACCTGTGCATTCCCAGGATTAAGTGTTCACCCCAGGTAGTAATGGCTTTGTCCTGTCATGATTATACTTTATTTCTTACCCCTGGCATAATAATCTTCTCTATATCTCCAAAGATGTTGTCCCAGCTGTCTGGGTCCATTGGGGCAGAATCTGGCAGCTGGGCTCTCATGTAACCTGGCTGGACGTCAGGAGTCACCCGTCTCTCTCTCACGCTGCTCAGGTACTGGCAAATGTAATCCACCATCTTCTTTCCCTGCAAGAGGCAAACCAGTGTTTTCAGTTTCAGTTACAGAAAAACTAACTAGCAGTACCAGCACTCCACACAGTCAGTCCTTAGCATTGGACAGGGATTGCATTAGCACTGGAATACTGCTCCCAGCTCCCCCCTGCTACACCCTACTTGTCCCATCTAATAATGTAGGGACAGTTTCTAAAACAGGCTCACAGGGCTTTTTTCAGTGTCATCACTGAATAGTTCAAATGCACCTTTAAAACACAATCATGGTACAAGTACAGTTTGTTTGGTTACTGAAAGGTTAGATTTTCTTGCCTACAAATTAACTGAAACTGCATTTCACAGGAATTAAATTTTCATAATGTTCTACACTTCCTTGTCATTATGGCACACCCCCTTTTGCATCCTCTGAAATCAGCTGCATAGCTCCACACCTTTTCTCCACTTTTTGAGGCAATCTCCTCCAGCCCTAGAACCAAAACTGGCTCTCCATCTGCAGAACTGTCCAGGTATCACTGCAGTCTCAGGGTGTCAGCCAGGGAAGAGCCACTGTGCATAACCCCTTAGCACAAGTTTATTCAGAATTACAGCTTTGCCACAGTATCTTAGATGTAAGACCAAAAAGGCTAAGTTACTCACAGACTCTAAATCCATTAATTTAAACTCAACTCTGGGACACATTTTTGCCTCAGCTGATCCAAGTCTCAAGGACAAGTACACAAATAAAGAGTGTATAGCCCATCCTAATTTTGGGTACCACTTGCAGCCCTACAACAGCTGATCTCCAGAAGCAAATGTTACTATTTGCAAGAGTCAAGGATCACTCACCTCTCTGTCTGTACTCCTCAGGCTCCATACTGATTCCTCAGAAATGCACCTCTTCAAACCTGGGCCACAACCTTTTGGGAGCTGTGGTCAGTTTGGTCTGCTGCCCTGCCAGCTGCTTCCCCCTTTATAGGTCCCTTTATCTCTCAGACTCACGCATTCTGGAAAAGGTTTAACAAGCAGGTTATTGGTGAGTGTTTATCTAACTCCTCCCAGCTGAGGGTTTTACAATCTCCCATGTTCTCATCTGTGCTCTTTTGATGTGTAAGATAGTGTATCACTAAGAGGAGGTGCCTCTGCACTTTCCCATTTTTAATCAATCTTTCAGAAGTCTCCCAGTAATCCATGCCATGAATATAAGGCACATTAATATGAGACCTGTGGGAGAGAAAAAGCTCAAGAGCTTTCAAAACCAAATAAAAGCTAGCAGATGTTACGCCAGCACACCCAGCTACTGTGCTAGCAGTAGCCATTAAAACAAGGTACCAGCACAGAACAAGTTTTGACACAGCAGACAGGGACTTTTCCTAAGAATTCTTTTGAGAACTCCTTTTTCCCCAAGAAAAAGAGTATACCTACATCCCCACAAGTCTTCAGTCCTTATGCTGTCAGTCCCATGCTGCTAGAAGGAAAGGCTTTACACTTATTGCCAGTTCCAGAATTACAATATGAAGCAGCAATGATCCTCTTTGTGGATTTCCTGCCCTTCAGATCAGAGCAGGTTACACTAAGCAGGGTGATGTTCCTCCATGGATATCACCCTAGACCAGTGAGCTGGGAAAATGCATCTTTTCCCCTCACTGTGCTTGCTTTTTTCTCCCATATGATATGCATAAGCAATGGGATTTAGTCTTGTGCCTCCAGAATTCCTCCAAGTCCTCCACCTGAGTTGTTCTCAGTTTGAAAGAACAGCCTTATAGATTGCCTTTTGTTCCAGTTTTAGGACCTGAAAACACATCCTGACCTCTCTCTGGCAGCACAATCTTTGACACTACTCAATATTGAATTATCATCTTCACTTGCTCTACACTGCACCAGGCAGCCCTGGGAAAAAAAAGAGGTAGGACTTGTGGACTAAGCACCAGAAAGAGAAATTATTTCCCATACAATAATTCTTGCCTATTTTTGCCATATCCTAGGCTCCTGCTTAGGGCTGGCCCTGCTGGAGACAGGATGCCAGGCTAGGCAGCCCCTCTGTCTGATAACCTGACAGCAGTTTTGCTGTTCTCACACAGGAGAGAACTGGATGCCAGAGCAGCTTTGATTCTCTGCCCCATGTGCTCTAATGCAGCACAGACACTTCCATAGTTCTAGAAAGTTTTTATGTTGTTCTCACAGCACACTGTCTACAGAACACTGTGAAACCTTTCCTAGTTTCTGCTGCAATTAGATACTTGAGAAGGAAGTTTTATAGATATGAGAAAGATGCTCTGACACACACATCAGATTAAGGTATTGAAATAAAAAACCCCAAATTGATAAAAAGGCATTGAGAGAAGTGCAAAAACTACTATATGCATATTCATCTGTTTTATCTCATAGTGCTCTAGAAACATTAGAAAAAAAGCAACAAGCTGCCCACACACTTAATAGGAATTTAGGAACATCTCTTGGCTGTGCTGTAAATGATCCCATAAAGGGGAACAAGATAAGAAGGGACATGCATCGAGCACAGGACCAACTCAAGAAGAGCCCAAAAGTTTCTCAAAAACTGTGCTTTTAGCTCATTACAAATGATTAATATGCTAATATATATGGACATCTGTTCAAAGAAACAGATGGTAGCTAATTACATAAATGTTTTTAATTTGGAACAGCAAATAAGGAACACTATTTTTAACAATGTTTTCAGAGCTCAACTATACAATAAATATTTCATGTAACATATACCCTACACTTTAGCTCAAAGGTGACAGTTTCATTGGGTTGGTCTCTTGTTCTGTGCAGAGGAGAACAAACAGCAGGTCCTGTTCAGAACTAAAATAAAATAGGTGATAATGGATTACAGGTAAATATTGCTGGTGATAAATAAGGTTTTCTTATAGCTATGCTGCACTCAGAAGGCTTTTGTTATGGACAAGGAGGAATGGAGTATTTGCTCACAGGAAACAGAACGAATGGAAAAGGCTCATTTCATTGTTTGCTACCAACATCTGCCGTCACAACCGTGGGAAACTCTCCACTTGGATGTGAACGTTACCACTATCACCACTCAGACTAACAGCACCACTCTTATCATTATTTAGAAATCACAGAGATTACACTGTTGTTAAGTTTGTGGGATGTGAGGACACAAACATTTTTTTGATCACAGAATAATTAACTGGAGCAATGCTGAAGCAGCACATTTCCCTTGACTAACTGGTTCCTCAATCTGCTAGTGACATAATGGGTAGTTCCTGAAAAAATCCCTAAAATAGAGCAATCTCCAGTTAACCACTGCACAAGGTTTGCTTCAAGTCCTAGTTTCAGCATGATGATATCCTTGAAAACAATTCTTCTAAAACCCACCACCATAGAATTTTCATTTTTATCTTTTGATTATTTTTAGACCGAATTTGCCAATCAAAACCAAATTTGCCAAATATATAACAATACAAAGATACTTAGAATTTTTCCTAACTGCCAAGTATAAACCCAAGTCAAATTTTGACCTGTTTGACAAAGTTTTGTACAGTACAATGCAATTCTTTCCCCATTCCTCCCTCCTACCATTTAAGGCCATTCTATGCCCAAAACTGTTTCTTCATGTTTTTCCAGATGCCTAACACGGAACAGCTTTGACCTTCTCATTCACACACACAAACCAACTGAATTGATTCTACACTATACATATGTGGAAAAGATATTTAATTGTAAAATAGAAAAAGTAGGCCAGAGTACAGTTTTAAGGGTAATTCTTCCGTGTACAGTATAGATAAACCAGACTTTTTGCTTAAGTTTATATAAACAATTCCATAAAAGCAGTGAACATGGAACAACAAAGCAAAGCACAAAGAGTTTTATCTTACAAAAAACAGATCTGCACAGTAATTCAAAATTTAATGTAACACAGCACTGAACAATCTTAAGGCAGCTCAGTCTAAGCACAGGACTAGAAGCCAGGAACTCCTGAGATCCATTCCCAGGTGACCACAGGTTCACGTGGTGTTAAGCCAGTCAGTAACACTCCCTTGTGTTGCACTTATACCAGTTACAGAATTGAGACAATAACACTCACTTACCTGCCTCAGGCAGTGCAGTAAGGGTTCTTTAAAAGATTTTACAATGCTCTGAAGATGTAACGTGCCATATAAATTTTAAGCATAATAGATCACTGCACAGACACACACAAACACAGTATCACAGTGAGAACAATGATGCTGGGCAGGAAGAGCATCGCTACAACATAAAAAAATTACTTGTCCAATTGCGTAATTAAAATGCAAAAGTCCGTTAATAAAAAAGTATCACTGAAGTAATTTCAAGGCTATTGGGGAAGAGAGATCAACAGGGATATTCTAAAATAGCTACTGTTTGTGTTCCAGTGGAGACGTTCTTTTCCATTCATTACTGAACTTTACAATGTTCATACAGAAAAATTGTAAGACACACAAAGTGAAGTTTCAACGCCTCCACTACCAAATTTTGCCTCTTAATATGTAAATTAAGATACTTTTTTTGTTCTTCTTAATTAAAAATTACATTCTTCCAAGAAATATACCATCCACAATAAAACTGGCTGCTAGCTTACTTCAAATGACCTATAGGCTAAACATTTTTCTCATAATTTTTCTCATCTTTGCTGAAAAATACCTATGCAAGATGTATGTGTAGAAATTATAAAAACATGCAGCATATGTACAAACTGAAAAGTTTAAAAAATATTAGCTTCATATACATGTAAATCTACTTGGATATATCTGAAATTAAATATAAAAATTTCACCACCTAAAATAAAAAAAAAAACCAAAAATGGTTTTCAGAGAATCTGAGATAACTACTTAAAGCTGTACAAAGATTTCCACCTGGAAATGTCTTATTCAGACTAGTTGAGTTGTTATCGTGTAGAAATAACTGTTAATTAATTTTGTCACATAATCAAATTCCATATTGTCAGCTTAAATCAACATCACCCTTAAAACTGTTCTGTTTTTCAGAAGTTAGATTCATACTAAAATCAAAAATTTCACAAAAACATTGGCTTTTCATGTTTCTGGATCCCTTCAAAAAGATTTATCAACTCATTTTGAAACTGTAAAAAAACCAACTATTTACAGTATTTAATTTTAAATACTTTTCACAATTTCTAAATTCAGAGTTTTTATGTTACAAGAAATTAATCAGAGCTCACGGCTTAAGTCCAGTTATCAACTTGTAGCATCTTCTCTATCATGAAATCCCATGGCTGTACCTATATAGCGTACAGTTCAAGATTGTACTGCAGGTTTTTGAAAGTAACAGGCTTTGCAGTGTGTTCATTTTTTATTAAACAGCTTCTTTATTAGTCTGGAGGCGGTTCATTGCCTCTAACTTCTGCCGATAGGCCTCTGCTTCTTGTTCCTTCTTTAGAAGCTGCTGACGGTATTTTTGTGCTTCTCTGTTTGCCTCATCCAGCTGTTTCTGAAGAGTTTCTCTTTCCTATTAGAAACAGAACCAGCAATACTTTGTCAAATAAGTATCAAATACAAGTTAAAATGGCAAATACTTTTCCTTTACATGCAGTTCAAGTGTTAGGGTATTGTGTAGAAACTGTTCAGTTCTTACTCGGGCAAACCTGTATGAATGCTGCTGTGCAAATTCGACCCCCATTATCACAGCAGCCAACTCCCCACATAGGGCTTGAAATGTGGAGACAGTAAATCCCAGTCTACTGAGCTGCAAAGGTACCACACAAAAAAGAGCTAAATAAAGATACCATCAAAAAAGAGCTAAATAAAAAAAGTGGAAGCATGGTGATTAAATACTAACAGAATATATTAACATTTCTCCAGTGATTCAATTCCTGTTGTAACTTTTAAAAACTGGAATCTAATCTAACAGACTTGTCCCTTGCTGTTGTATTTCTAATCAAACAGTAAAAATGACAAACTGTTACCTATCAGCCATCTGCACTGGAGAGTGTCAGCTGCCCACTGACCAAAGCATAGAGCTGACTATTTCTAAACAGTGATTGATACTCTGCAATCCAGAGGTCTAATTACATCCCCAAACACACCATATCTTTATGAATTAACAGGCAATTAGCCAGATAAGCTTTTTTTCCTTTTAGAAGCAGCAAGTAAAGAAATCCTTAAGTAACTGCAGAAATCCTGCATACAAGTATGTTGAGGATGGATAAAAAATGGTTTCCAAGCAAAATAATATGGGGAATGCCACTTCCTCTGAAGCTGCCTTAGGAACTATGGAGAACGTATTTCCATCTCCAGTGATGTAGGCACTGTCATTTTGTCTGATGTTGCTCTGAGCCCAATTGAAAAAGCAATTTGCTTGGGAAATAGTTGTGATCAAATACTCAATCAAATACCATTTCATCAAAGTGCATCATACTTTTATGAGTAAGGTAATATTGGATTTAAAATCATTCTTTCCACTGTAATTAGTACATAGGAACAGGAAGGAAGGTTGCCAGAAAAACAAGCCATCCCCCAGAAAAACAAAGCTTATCAAAAAACTGAGGTCCAGTGAAAACAAGTTGTCTTTTTACCGTACTCCCATCCCAGCAGTTCAGTATCACATTCCCATTTAATACCTCTAACAGTTGTTAAAAGTTTCAGCCCCCCACACTCCCGTAACAGCATCCCTATTCTTCACCTCTGATGCACATATTTTCATGGTCAGAAAAATACAAAATACTCTGCCCTCCCTTCTACTTGCTACTGTTCTCAGTACTTGTCACAGTCACATTTAGCAGTCACATCTCAGCTGAATGTGCTGAAATACAATGACAGAGGTGGTCAAATCATTGCTAACAGCAGCACCTGTACAGCAAAAACAACAGGTGAAGGAGATGTTATTAACACATTATAAGGAGACTAGCTAGAACACAGAACAAACTCCAGTAAGTGCAATTTGATTTTCCAAGGGGCTTTAAGAGCTGAAGACAGCAAGCTAGGGTTTGCTTCATTCAAAACATATGCTAATAAAATGAGAGCTCATCTGATTTTGCTTACTTATTTGAAAAGGAAGTTCAGCTTCCATCTCTGAAAATTTGGATTCTTGCTTTTAAGGCAACTTTATGAATGGACAGCCCACATAGCAACTAGCCTGACAGATGCCAAATGAACAGCAGAGCCTACACCTCAGAGGATCTGAAACACACCAGTGAACCTCCAGCACTAGCCCAGCCAAAACATCCTATTTCCAAAAGTTCTCTCTGCAGTATGAGGGGAACTACAGCTTATGTAAAACAGCCTCATGAATTAGAGTGTTGGTGAACAGAGCTACAAGACAGTTCTCAGGGAATTAGTCAAAACAGTTGATCCTTCCACATGTGGAAAGCAGCCTTTCCTTTTTGAGGGCTGGGATATACTGAGCTGGGCATTATGCATCCCATGAATTAGTCTCATAAAAGCCATCAAAAACCTAATACTGGCAAGAAGCAAAGCTGCTCTATCTACTGGCCTGCAGAGAAATAAGAACCACTGGTAGTTCACTGGCCAGAAGTCCTGTGCTGCACTACAAACAGCATGGGGCTATCACTGCTATGGAATGTGTGCAAACATCTGGGGATGGAATCACTGCTGTGGAGTGTGTGCACACCACAAACATCTGGGGACAGAATCAGTACTGTGGAGTGGGGGCATGCTGCAAACATTTGGAGGTGGGGAGGTTCTCGGACCACATCTGAAGAGTATTCCCCACAGAAGAGAGAACTAGAGCTGTGTACCCAAAAGTAGTACAGCACATTAAGAAAAAAAGGAAAAAACCCAAGTCTCCGTGGCATGGCCAGAAGGTAAAACCAGTATCGACTAGACAGACTACCAATACCTGTAGATTAATACAGCAGCTAACAGGTGTAGTTTTTAGACTGTCACAGTCCCAACAAACAGAATGAGTTAAGGAACTGAAGCCAACTGTTCTGTGTGACTAGGCAATGGAAAGAACCCAATGCTTCTGGAGGAGCACCACGTATCTACTGTGAACTCAATGGTCAAAATTCATTTCCTAACTTTGACATCTAGAATAGAGAGGACTCTATCTGATCTAGCAATTTCATCAAACCCAGAAAGTGTTCTTGGGACATTGGTTAGAACACAACCAGAAGCATTCTAAAGATCTGGAGTCCTTTTGTATCACCTCCCCAGGTAAAATTCAAATTAGAGGATTCTCAGTGCTCTAAAGAAATCTTCCATTTTACCAGGGAATTTTCTTCATTACATTTAAGTTTTCTTAACAGTCTAACCACTGACAGTAAGAACACCTGTAACTAAAATAACCAACCGCTCTTTTAAACAATACAAAGACTCAGGATATGAATCCATGAATATAATCAGTTTACAATTATTATTTTTTTTTAAGTCTAATGAAATGATTGTCCTGGTTCTAATGCGTGTCACCTTTCAAACATGCAACATGGAAAAAACAGTCAAATAAAGAATGAAAATAAAAATCACTACATGTTAATGAATTATGCATGAAAATGAAAAACAGAGTATCTGTGTGACAGGGTTTTTCTGCTGCCATGCCATGATTAAAATATCAAACTGCTTACGAAAACTGCTGTCACTCTTCAAAATGAGCTGAAATGTTTGAACTTAACATACCCAGAATAGAAAATTTAAAAACACCCCTTCAGCTTTAGCTGTTCCACAATACTTTCACAGAAAAGTTCGTCACCTCACCCGGATGGGAGGATTTTCAACTTAGAAAAACTTTCAAACTACAGTTAACTGTTCACACATTATGCATTTAAAACAGCTGAAAAAAGCATTCAGCCTTGAATCAACTTTGTAATAAAATAAAGGAATGAGTTAGCATGAAGCAGAGAAAACAAACAATAAAGGTTTTCTGTATTTCCATATTCTAAAATATTTAAAAATATTTTAATGAGGGGAGGGGTCCCACTCTCTCCAATTTCAAATTATCTACCACTGTCTGTGATGAAGAAATTTGAAGTGAACCAACTTTATGTGCACTTCTTTAATGCCACTGCAACTGAAGTAAGGTAGCACCATACCCCTGTGAACCACAACAAGGCCCTAAAGTCAGCTGGCCTTCACACAGAGGCAGAGGTCTGCATGTGCATTTCCAGTTGTACAGGCAGGGACAAGAAAGTCATCAAAACTTCCACTTGAAAGTAACAGATCAAGTAACTCATCCAAACCAACTTCTTTCGATATTTGAGAAATACGTTTAACATAGATAAATGAAACTGGTAATCCCCTTAAAAGAATTATTGGTATTGTTATATCAATTATCTGTAATTAGGAGCAGGTCAATTTATCCCTTAACCAATCTGGATTTTTTAAAAATTCATTTAATGGAATTACTAAAATACTTAAGGAAATGTAATTTCCTTTATGAATAATTCAGGCAGATTTTTAAAAGTGTGAACAAAAGAAATGCTTTTATTGTAACAGTCATACATTTTTAAAAATGCAGCAAGAAAATTTCAACTGTCAGGATAATCTGTAATGACCACAAAGCTGCAAAGGCTAAAAGTATTGGATGCAACAACTTAGGGACACAGAAAGTAAATGATGAGAGGTGGTAATTACTGTTATTAGACATGGATAACATATAGCACATACTGTACAACAAAAAGCATTCAATTAGGCACAATTTCATAATATGAACAGAAGTTGGAGAATACAACCTTTGATAAATGAAATATCATGGAGTTGACAAAATGAGAACTTACAGTCTAGTCAAAGCAGACAGCAATTTTCATAAACTTTTGACCAAAACTGGTCAGCACAATTGGAAGTAACAGGAAAAGAAATGAGATGGTTGACCTTTTGTGGCTAGCATAAAAAAAGCTACAATTTTAAACTGAACAGCTACATCTATCTGTCTTATGAAAAGGAAAGAGTTCTGAACATTTTCATGTCTTTTGCAGTATAGTTTTATAAAAACCAGATGGTGCAAAGTTGTGTAATAACAAACCACTTTGGAATTAAAAAAAAAGGCAGGGGATATCACACAGATAAAAATTAACAAACGCAGAATCTCATTGTTTCACGCTTTCCATTAGCAGTTATCTAGATACCATGAATGGAAAGGAAACATTGCTAAAAAAGATCTCACAATCAGGACAGGCACATGGCTGTAACAGAAAGTTGAGGGTACAGTGCTCTCATTCACTCCTAGCGGAAAGAGTCAAGTCACTCGATAACGTATCAGCACCCAGTTTTGAAAACCAGCTAGTGATCTTCAAGGAAAAACAAAAAAAATATGTTCTCATGTATTTAAACAAGTGTCACTTTTACATGCATGACCACAGGATCAAGCAAAGAGCCCTCCTATTTTCTTTTTACAACAACTTTGTAAAAGATGAATTTCACTTACAGGAGAGACTGAACAAGTTAAATGTTTCACACACTTCATTCTGTGGTAACACAGAAATTAACCTCCTGAACAACACAAAACCCACAACCAGATACTCAGTCCTGAACACTGTTTAACACAGATCATGTAATATACTCCTTACTTCTATTTCTGCAGACTCCACACGATTTTCAACAATCTCAATGCACTGTCTCTTCACTGGCGGTTCTTCACTTATCACAGTTTCTTCAGCAATGTCTGTTGCTGGAACTGTTAACACTGAAAACATATTTGTACACATAAATACATTTACTTCAAACAGTATTTGCACTATGTAAAACTAGTATTATTTAAATAATTTTATTAACAGCAAAAAAATGCAGATACTTTTGCTTACGAAAACACATCTATATAATAAAGTGCACTATAAGTTCAGTGAAAATCTACTAAAAACTTTAGTTGTTTGTATGCTGCTAAAGAATTTTAAAATTCGTTGTTATCAAGGTCTACAGTAACTAGCTCTGGAGTATCACTGCCATTTTTCACAGAGTAAACAGACATGGCAGAGAATTGCAGCAGAGTTACCAGTCTGTCAACTCTAACTTCTGTAGCAGACCATCTATATAACATTTCCTAAAGACATACTAAATACAAATCTTGCTTTTGTTTTAATACGCCTCAAGTAATTAAAAAATCCAGTAGTTATTAGCCATGAATAAGAAAAGCAGGGTTCTCAGTAAATTCATATTCTAATTCCTCACGCAGCCATCTGACAAATAAACGTGACTGTCACTTCAGTTACTATCTACACCCACTCACTCATAATGATAACTAGGTGTACTAGTTCAGGCAGACTGGGAACCAAATAATTTGCCTCCTGTGTACAACTCTTCAAGCTTCACACTGGAGTCTTCATGAAGAAACCAGAAAAGGAATCATTTTTATCTAAATAGCGGCAGAGCATCTTTAAAAGAAACCACCCAAAGCATACACATCACAAAATAGGATTTATCACACTAGCAACTTCTACAAAGTACATATGGCCCAAAAAAAACCTGGTTCTGTCAGTGCTGCTCTAAAACTTCAGGCATGTAAGACCTGACATTTATTCTGTGAAGAACATACTCCATGGGACTTGCACAGATTGCTTCATGCATTAGATTTCCAAACCCAAGCCTCACCTTCCCATAGTACTTCCAGCAAGGCAACAGTGTAAGAATTAGAAGGCGACTTTTGTTTTACTTCATCTTCTAGTTTTTGTAACAAGTTTGCAAAACTCAAACTTACTGAAGGCAAAGCAAGTAGTTTTCACTTTTCTCTTAAATGTCCCATTTCTCCTCCATACAGTTGAGTAACTCTTCCATTCTCTCTCCTAAAGCAGAGGCTCAGCTGACATGTGTTAACACACTGAACTGCACGAGCTCCTGTCTGAGCCTTCTCTAGTATAAGAATTCATAGATGTACATGGAATTGTCCAAGCTATTTGCACCTAACGAGTCATTATTATTACTGCAACTAGAACAGTTTGTCAGGCTGGAATCATACAAGTGTGCACTCACCTTGCTGCCCATCTGGCATGGTCACAATGATGGGTTGCCCTATCCCACTGGTTGGAATGGAATGCAGGTTACCCAGCTGAATGCCATCCGTAACTATAGTAATAACCTGCTGACCTCCAGAACTGACCACTTGCTGAATGGCCCCATCCACAGATTCTGCAGTCACAACTTCTTCTGTGGCCACAACTATCAACAGATTAATAAAGAAATTAAGTTCATTTATAAATGAAGCTTTTATGATTTCAAATACATTTTGGTACAGCTGAGAAAAAATTTCTTCCATGACTTTCAGAACTTGAGCCCCCCAATAAATACTTTACTATATATTATATTTTAAATAGTCTTTCATCAGGCCAACATAAAGCACTCATATTTTGAAATATGGATGCAACACCATCCTTGCTCAATATAATAATATTGATATACACCACTCAAAATTGACACTTTGAGTTCGGTGTTAACAGCAATTAATTCAGCAAGAACAAGAGTTGCTTTTAAGAACACAAATAACTTTCACATTGTACACAAGCTGGACTAAATTACACTGACTGCAGAATAAAACAAAAATTAAACTTGAAATACTACCTTGAAACTACTTCTCAACCAATATCTTGCCAGCTGTACCTCAGGACCCAGCCAGATTTCTCTACTTAACATGGTCTTCAAGATGGTAACAGACTAAAGGACCCCTAGAGAATCTTAAAAATTTTGTCTGTACTACATGGGTACTTCAAACACAACAACTTTATTTCTTATACAAAGTATGAAACAAGACTAAATGGAAAGTTCTGCAGAGCTGACATTTTTACACCTTCGAAGAAGAAAGATAAAGCTTAAGAAGTAAAATAAACATTGTATGTATATAATTTTATAGGTAAAAGTGAAAATTCCACATTAATTATCCATTTCAAATTCTTGATTCAATAATCAGTATAAAGCTGTGAACTCTCACAGTCCTGTATTACTTCTACAAATGAAGGCAAGATAAGGAAAGCCTGCACTCAGAACTACAACGCATACCCCAGCTTCCACTATCTACTGCAAATGGGGTGTTGTGCTACCACCCTTACTTTTTTAAAACAAGATGCAGAGACAAAGAGCAAGATCATTGGTAGCACAATCAAAGAAATTCAAGAACACTAGCTCTGTATTTTATTTTCAATTTGTCAGGGTAAAAGCAAACCCTTTGATTTGAATAACAGATATTAGAGTGCTCTCTATCTAGAGAGATGAAATTAAAATCCTATAGATTGTGTTGTGATGTTCAAGATGAGAGAAGGTAGATAAAACTCTGAAGCTTTCATCTTTTAAGTTAATTACAATATAACATACACAGAAAAATCACTCTGTAATTGAGATAATGACTGCAGACATTGTCTTCTGAAGATCTTTATGTTTAGATTAGTGTCCTATAACACTGCTTAAATATTCAGAGAGTGTTTACTCAGGAAACCAAAACAGCAACTCCCACATGAATAAATGGTGTTGTATTGAAGTTGATTTGGCTTCCAAGTACAGGCTCAGCAGCAAGAAAGGGCACTGTCACAAAAAAGTCCAAATTGCAAGTGCCAACACTAGGTGCTGTGGCAAACAGCTCTGATCTTTCGGTGTCAAATTCAGTTTTGGGGTTTAGCTCTGGAAGGAAACATTGCTAGAACTTAATCAAACCTTGAAAGAAAAGAGGAGATTTTGTCTAAAAAGAAGCTACTCTATACAAAAGAGAAATAGCCCCATAAATATGGTCATTATTCCTTCCTTGTTCTCCTTCTGTACCTATACCCATAGAATCATTATTTTCCACACTACTTCATGTGCTGAAGGAAACTTGAAGTTACGTCCTTTTAATTTATTAAATGAGTTTAAATGACTTGGATTTCTAACCTGGTGTTTCCGAAGAATTAGACAACGGAGCTGATGCTTCTGCTAAAGCTGCCAACGTAGCTAATACTGATGTGGATGAATTTCCAAACTGTACAGCAGACACTCCTGTTTCATCTAGAAGGATGGAAAAAAAATTAGCTGATAAATTTAAAACCAGCAAAGTCCCTTTTTCTATTTTTATTGCACTGAAACTTCTAACACACACTTCATTTTCAGCAGCATTCTGCTGAGCCAAAGTGCTATTCTGACGTGATGTTTGTTAAGCAAATAGAACTTCTGATAATTTATCCCTGTGAAGATTGTCGTTTTAGGTATGTACATATTTACAACACACAAAAAACACGGATGAGGAATATGGTAACTATTCTTACCACTGTTTTTCCTCAAACCTTTTCACTAAATGGTGAAAATCAATTAAAGTACAAAATCCCAGTAGCTATCCTATAGGCATCTAAATACCTGTTCCATTGGATGTATTTGCAGAAGATACCAGACCTGTTAGGTTCACCACCCCTCCAGGTCCGATGATAAACTGCGGTGTTGCTGCGTGTATCGTCACAGTGTCCGGACTCTCGGGATTCGTATTGATTTGGTTCTGCATTGCAATCTGGGAGACAAAGGGAACAACATCATTCCCACTGCAGCTATAAAGAAATTGGCGACCTTGTGTAAGAGCTAGAATTATTGCACACTGCACACAAACAGGGAGGGTCTCCCCCATTATACTCATGCAACACACATACATCATGTCCTATCTCCAAGTTCATAAACTATTTTTTTGGTTGAAATCTAAAGACAGAAACTCTCTTGGAGTGAAAGAGTTTAACAACAAACCACTACTTCTCCCTACCATCTACTGTAAACAAAGAAGACAAGGCCCTTTTGCAGAGATGCAAGCTCACAGATCTAAAACAGAAGTCTGAAGAACCAAGACTGCTGGGGCAGATACATGTCATGAAAAACTGCTCTGACAGCTTAGCAACTGCCATTAAATGTACGTGGCAGTCTTTTTGTCTTTCTATGAATTACTATTAACTTCTACTTACTATACCCTTTCTGCAATCAGGAGGAGGCTAAAGGAACAGATCCAAAGTTCAGACATTTAAAGACATAGGCAGGCAACAGATTTATCCAGTGGCATAAAGATATTTTTCATTTGCTTTGCATTCCTTTCTCAATAAGACTTAACGCATAATATGCCTTTAACAGCACTATTGAACGGTCAGCACACATTTCCATAGAATTATCTATTACAATCCCAATTACAGTCACTTCTCCAACAATTGAATCCTAGCTTTTCTAATCCTGGAAAAACTGGCTTCTCTTCAGTTTGAACTCCAACTGTTAGGAAATTAACATCCATATATGAAGCTAACTGAACACTAACGTATAGTCAACATATATTATCAGAGTAAGAAATTAATTTTTCACACCTCTGTTGTGAGGAGTCCACCTACCTCTGTGCATTACGTAAGTCAAATTTAAGAAAATAAAGGACACTTATCCTTGACTTTGTAGGTGGTGAAAATGTTCTTTGGCCAAGTTATGTTTACTAACATTAATCTCATTTCCATGTAATGAACTAGGCTGCAGTATTTCATTATCAATATATGGTGTCACAGCTAAAAGCTTGGTTTATGACATATCATCAAGTACTTTGCTGTAAGTTCCCTTAATATGAGGAATTAAAGTTACCTGCAATATTTCTGCAATGTCTTCATTTCCATTGTCTACTGCAATATCTAATGCCGTTTTGCAAAATTTACTCTGCGCATGAACATCTGCTCCATATTTTATCAAGAGTTCTACAACTTCTTGGTGGTGATGTTCAGTCGCCCAGTGAAGTGCAGTCATTTTGAGCATGTCCTTCGCATTGACATCAGCACCATGCTACAAACAAGATCATTGCATAAACTATGTCATCAGAAATATCTGAATTAAATAATGCTGGTCACAGAATGAAGCCCAAAATTGTCTTTCTCCATCAGGAATGGCCTGTTATCTTACATTTACTCATTTATTAAAAGTAATCCAATCTAACTACCAAATACTTTATTTACCTCAAAAGGATTAAAGATTCCCTAAAACACATCTTGCTTCTAAAATCTGTTACTAAACACAGGATCAAATTAGGGAGTATTCTTATTTTGAAACAGCAGTAAATAATTCACCTGAAATCATGATGATTTTAATGCTAAAATAAATTACAGTTCAATTGGAAAACAAAGCTCCCAATGCACTCAGTTTAACTATTCATGTAACTACAACGTTGGTTTCATGACTAAAAGCAAATTGCAAATATCTCATCATAAACCATTGCAATAACCTCAGTTCAGACTTGTTTCAGCAGTTCTTACCTTAAGTAAGACTTCTACTATGCTGGCATGGCCTTCTGATGCTGCCATATGTAACGGAGTTCGGTCCACTTTGGTTCTGGCATCCCGACTTACACCTGCTCGCAGCAACACTTCCGTGGTGGAGTAGTGTCCATACTGTGCTGCTAGATGAAGTGGAGATGTTCCCAACTGGAATGGAACACAAAACATGCAGTTCTAACAGATGTCAGTATGAAGCATTTCTTCTTACTCTGAAGCTACCAAATCCAGGTGTCAAGCCACCACTTCAAAACCATTTTCCCTTGCAAGGGAAAGAAGCTGTTGGGGCTTTTACAGAATATGAATGGGGGAGGGAAGTTTGTCGTTGCTTTCTTTTTACTGTGTTTCTTCTGTCTTTTTGAAGTGTAACATTTCAAGGGGCCTAACCCCACTTTTAGCATTGGTCAACAGGGACCTTTGGAAGTCAATTAAGTCTAATCTCCTGCTCAAAACAGAGTTAATTTGAAAGTTTGGTCACTAAGCAGATTAAGGCTCTTAAGAGCTTGTAAATGCCCTAGGAATTTTGGGTACCTGACCTCTCTCTACAACCTATTCAAAAATCAGCACCTCCAAAAAACAACTCAGTACCCCTGTATCAGGGAACTCTCAGCTGCACATATTAGATAGCTACGACTGTTTTCATAATTCAGACTTCCTACTATACTAAGTGCATAAGCACAGTAACTAGGAGGATGATCGCTGCTTTTTCCCACTAACCAAAGTTCATCTTAAAAGTCACCAGAATGAGTTCATTCACAGTCTGTTACTAAAATCAGTAGGAGGTCATATGAAGAAACAATTTTAATTTTGAATCAGACATTAGATGATGTGACTGCAGAATTCCAAGAAGAACTGCAATATAAATGCTTAATTGTAATAATACTATTTCTTTCTTTGGGTGAAAAAAGCAAGACAATTTACTTTCCCCACTGCAAAAGTTTTTTTTTACCCAGTCTGTGGTAAAAGGCGCTCCATTTGCCATCAAAATGCGAACTTCATCATCTTGACCTGCTCGTGCAGCTTCTAAAAGTTTCTTTCCCAAATCTACTAGTGACATCTAGTGAAGGACATAAACGAATATAAAGACAAAATAATAACATTAATACTATTTTAAGTACATACATGTTGACTTTTTATTATTATTATTATTATTGTTTCCAAACTACTCTGAAAAGTTCAAAAACTGGAGTTGGCATTTTAGCCATGAGAACAAGCTTTATTGATTACAATAAGCACTTTGATTTTAGAATTACTTTTGCCAGCCAAACAGAACTTATACCAGGGCAAAGATTTCAGTATTACAATACTGTAACCACAGCAGCTGAAAAGTTAAACGAAATTTTAACTGAACTGGATGTACATTTCTTATAGCAGAAGGTGGTTTAAAAGCTCTCACCTGATACTGCAACCTTTGTCCAGCTTTCAAATGGTACTACATCATGGCTGCTGTCATACATCCCAAGGCATTATATCCACTTACCCAAAATGCCTACATGTACTTAGGAGGTACCACTACGTAAATGCCCTGAGATAGATATGAAACACAACACCTTTCTAACATCTTGTCCATCACTATTTTTGTTCACCCTGTAATGTAATTTCTGTATCCCCAGATGCAAAACTACACAATTAGCAAATTATTGTACTACATACAACAGATACATGAAATAGAATCTTTGCCTGAAAACAAATATTACTACCTGCTTTAACTGTCTACAGTTACTAAAAACATGTTAAGTGCAAAGTTTTGAGACATGACTGAGATACTAGCTGAAAAACCTTCACATTCTGATTGGATAATGTCCCTTTTACACTACAGTTCCATATAGCACTTGCAACAATACACGTACACAATTCACACCTATCTGTTTCTGCTGCATCAAAGATTTCCTAGAAACACAACTTATTAAACTCACCCCATTTCATACTTGCTATTAAATTTGTTTGGTAAAAAATGTTAGAACAAAACCATAACTTATGCTACTAACCAAAAGATACTACTAACATTCTAGTATACCCATAGCTATGTTTTCCAGTAAAAGGATGCTAAAAATGGAATTGCTTTCATCAGTTTAGTTTCCAGTCACAAATAAATTTAAGCCTGTATTACTAATAACAGCAGTTGTGAGGCCATGCAGCCAATGTCCTACACAAAGTAGAGAGTATATCAGTTCAGGAAAGAAATCCCATTAAACATACAAACCTATCACAAAAACAAGTCCCTGGCTCAACTGGCACATTGCCCAATAAACTAAAAACTATTGACTTTGGAAGAAACTAGAAAGGAGACCAAAATACTGCAAATGCAGTACTCGGCACGTATCAGTAGGGCCATGAACTAGAGCAATTACCTCTTTGTCTACAGAACTGACTGCAGGCAGCAACATCCCTGCCACCAAAATACTCCATGTATGTCCATTCTTCTAGTACACATGGAAATACTGATTTGTCTCCAGCCAGAAATGGGAAGAGAAGCAGGAAGGTGGCAGGACAGGACAAATACTGACAATGGGAAAAGGAAGGAAAAAAGGAGCACAGTCAGATGCAGAGGAAGGAACAACTGCTGTCTCTCTTCCATAAAGAAAAGGAGCAAAAGAGAAAATCTAGGAAAGACCCTAAGGAATGGAATAAGAGAAAATCTGTCATACCTGTTAAAGAGAGACACTAGGAGTAACAACATAAAACATAAGATGAGATGGCATTTGGCAAGTGCAGCAGCGAAATGAAGGAATAGAGCACTCCCTTTAAATGGCTTTTTTCCCCAGTGGGGATTGCAAGTTAAGGAGGAAAAGTACGCACACGGACACACATCTTTTTTCTGGTGGTCTAATACCACCACATCAAGGCCCTCAGAAGCAAAGGAAAGCTGGAACTTAATTCAAAATACTGCAGTTATAAACTAGCTCAGAAAGACAACGATCCATTTTCTTTATTTTTGTTTCAAACAGCAGTAGAGCAAAGGAACTAATAAAACCTCATTTTGTACTTGCAGAATAATTAAGGTTGAAGGGGACCTCTCAATGTCACCTAGTTCAATATCCCAGTCAGAGCTGGCCCAGGGCTCAGTCCTGTTGAGTTTTGAATGTCTCCCTATGGATGAACATCCCATCATTTCTTCAGCCTCATTCCAGTGTCCAACCACCCTCATGGAAGAGCTGCCTTTGGTGTATACCCGTCTTCCTCCACTAACCAAAAAGACACTCATGATAACAAGCTTGTACTTGGTGTCTGCTAAAAACACTGCTGTAATGAGCTGCAAGTTGTTATGAAAACCCTATGCAGCAAAAGTAAAGCCACGCTCCCCTAAAAAAATCAATTATGGTGACCTCAAAATACCAGTCTCACTCCCAGGAGGTGTTAGGGACAAACTTTAGAACACATTTTCAGAGCCTCCTTGAACTATTACTGTGGAGCACAGTCAGTGAAAGCACACCACTTCTCAACACAAAACTAAACAGTTTTATACTACACTTGATAAAAAATGTTCTAATCAAGGAAAAAAATAACCTTTCATTACCACATACTCCTTACATTAACCAACATTCTCTCAGCTGATATAAAGTGTTTGTAGTTTAAACAAGCACTAAGCCTCACACGAGTTGATATATGCCTCATAATGCAGAATTTTAACTTCAGTTAAAAGAGAAATGAATTAAGTTTCAGTTCTCATGGGGCACTTGGAAGCATGCTTGGGCCATCTAGTGGAAAAAAGAAAAAAACCCAGCAAAATTACACTGTTCAACTAAAATAATAAAAATCCCATTATATGTCACTAATGCACTACCAGCAGCAAATGAAGAGGCCTTTCCAACAAAACTCATGCACGTTTAGTCACTTTTAACCAATGAATACCAGCACTCACAAAATTTCTCAAGAGTAGTCAACCCAAAGCTGATTCCCACCTGGCAGCCTATTCCAAGGACCAGTACTGTAAGAAACCCCTAAGTGACAAACACCATGCCCAACTTCCCCTCTACTCATCCATAGCACTGGGACACAGCAAGAAGGATCTGCAGTGTCACAATCTCCCATCCCAGAAAACCTTTTCAGCTGCTCTCTTGAGATGACTCAGTAACACTACAATAGTGCAGTGATACTATCACAAGCAAGCTTCTCTATATGTAATACAATAATACATTTAAAAGTGAAATGAGATTGCTATTTCAAAGAGCACTCTGCTGCTACTCCACAGTGCTAAAATCAACTCTGCTGAACTGCGTTAGAGGGTTCTCTTCACTAACTGTGTCATTTCCATCAAGCTCTGCTAACATGACAGCTGTGTAACACTTCACACGAGGACTTTTTTGGAGAATAAAAACATCATTGGCTCTGAAATAAAGACTTGAGACTGTTGGAGTTATTCTTATGGCAATGTGATAATGTTTCAGACTTCTAAGAGCTCCTACACAATTGTGTGACTCTAGAGGGTTTCATCTACAACTGAGTAAATAGGGAAAAGCTTCTGCTGGATTTAGACTTCTCCTGACCTTCCACATTACTGCACTGTATTCCGCACAGTATCATTAGCCAGATGCCACAATTAACTGGTAATTCAAAATAACATCAAATTATTATTGCTATTTTACTTCTGTTCAAAAGAAAATCATACTACTTTTTTGCATCCATCTTAGGTTTAGGTTTGTATACACTCTATAAAACTTTGAAGATCATAGTGTTACCAGAAGGGTATAGAATAGCACTCAACAGGCACTTAGGTGGAACTGTGTGTGAAACAGGCTCCATGGGAAGCAAGTGGAGCTAAAAACCCTGCAACTTGGGATGCCTGGGCTACCACACCACAGTCTACAGACAACAGAGCAGCAGAGCCTGCAGTCCAAACTAAAATTAGGTTTGGCTTAAAACGTTGCAGCATCTCTCAGACTGGTGTCCTGCCCCCAGGACCCTGCCCTGCTCCTCTTCTATCACTGCACGGCTGAGCAGCAGTTGGTCAAGATCAACAGACACAAAACAGCTGTTGCAGAACATCTGCCAACATGGAGATCTCCCAGCCCAGTGTTTGTCCCAAGGCACACTCCTGAGAGGGACATCCTTACGCTAGAGGAGCATGGACAGCAGCAGTGCAACTTACCCAAGGTAACCAAATCAATGTACGCCCTAGCTCTGATAAGGATCTGCAATCACAAAGTTCCATTAAAGGCTCATTGAACACTTTTCCCTACTCAAGTGACAGATGGCAGAATTGTACTTAGAAGATAGCTGGAGACCCATCATCTCTCACATCCACTACATCTGGAAAAAGAATGTCCTTTCAGAATGTCTTTTTCTTTCCACTGTTTAAGAAAAAACCAATTTAACCTGCTTCACCAGACCTGACCTTCAGAAATGCTGCCACTCTACTGATTTCAACACCTCACAGAATTGCTAGAAATTCAAAATAGCCATTTCTAGCTAATTTTATGTGCCTGTTCATACCAAGGCCAACAATATTTTAAAGTACAGCATAGAGTAGTTAGCATCTCTTAAACACTTTGGCATCATTTTATTGTACATATCAATTAGCAGAGATTATAGCAACTTACATGGGAGAAACTCAGAAAGTTCCTGTCTGGTTTCCTACGTCAATCAAACACCTTTTGACAATGATTTCACATGTGATACTTCGAACCTTAATATAAATATCATAGGCTTAGACTATCCACGTTTCTACTGTAAGAGTGAAAATTACACTAATATGTTAATTGCAGTCAGCTTTAATTCCAGTGCTTTCAGCTTTCCTCTGTGACTGTTGTATTTGTAATTAAATTCTCTCTTGTTTGTTTGAACAGCAACATGACCTTCATGTCAGACATGCATCAGATGAAAAATACCTGATCTGAGAAAAGCAAACATTGTTGAATAGCTTGGTGGCAAAGACAGCCAGGAGTGTTATTAATGCAGGTCTGTCCTCCTGCTAGGTTCACACATTAATTTAAATAAGCACCAATCAACAATGAACTCAATTAAATAACAGAGAGTGTAGAAAAGCCTTTTCTTAAAAAGGAGAGCACAGATTTGGCCATTATCTGTAACACCTAAAGAGTGTTATTATGCAACAAGGGTGAACCACTGGCAGCGAGATTTGGACTGGCACTACCAACAAGCTACACAGTCTTCACAAATAAATTTGGCACTAGTAACCAAAAAGGGTAATTTATAGCAGCTGTGACTGACACGGAGTATCCAAGGACTTGTGATGTAGCCTTTGAACTGTACCACAGCCTTAGGAGGCTGCCTCTGGTTAATTAAACTTGAAAATACCATCAAATAAAAATCATCTGCCTCCTACCTACAGCATCCATTTTATCATAAGGAATCTTCCTCGACAGTTTCTGTCTGGCACATAGGCCTAAAAAAAAAATCCAACTGAGAAACAAAGTGTTTTCAGCAAAGAAAGTGGGTCACAAACAAGAGTCTCTATCTAGTGTATGCTTATCTACCACATATACTCTTAACCTTACTCATATGGCACACATGTTCGCTAACAAATATTTGTGTGCCTACAAATCTCAGCTAACTGCATAGTCTTACTAATAGTTCAGAAGTAACGAATAACTTAAAATAGGCCGAAGAACTACAGGATGTGCATTCAGAACTGAGGACATTTAACTCTACTATGAAGCATTTACCGTTAAATCAAAGCTACCTTAGACAGCAGGTTAAACGAAAATACACAAATGCCTTAAGAGCTACCACAGACGACTTCCTACAGGGGATTTCACCAACACGCCACCAGTGTCCCACCAACGGAAACTACTTTGACTACTTGGGGAAAACAGAAAAAAAAAAAAAAAAAAAAAAAAAAA
>NW_008239758.1:3066919-3069966 GCF_000691975.1 Corvus brachyrhynchos | reverse complement strand
GTTTCCCGCCTCTTGGTGGCTGGGGCTGTGCTTGTGCTCCCAGGTGAGGATGCACTGTCTGAGCATGGACTTCGCTGCCTTGCCTGCCCGAGGCAGGGCTTTAGAGATAATCACGGCATCAGTTCGGTTGGAAAAGACCTCAGAGATTATAAGAGTCCAACCTGTGACCCAACACCACCGTGTCAATTTAGACCACGGCTTGGAGTGCCAGGTCCAGCCTTTCCTTCAACACCCCCAGGGATGGTGACAGCCCGTTCCAATGTCTAATCACCTTTTCTGTGAAGAAATTCTTAATGTCTAACCTAAGCCTTCCTGGCATAAGTCAAATATATGTTCTCTTGTCCTTGCAATGGTTACCTGGGAGAAGGGGCCAACTCCCTCCCACCTGGCCACAACCTCGTACCAGGGAGTTGTGGGGAGGGATCAAGTCACCCCTGAGCCTCCTCCAGGCTGAACACCCGCAGCTCCCTCAGCCACTCCTCAGAGGACTTGTGTTACAGGTCCCTCGCAGCTTCATTGCCCTTCTCTGGACCTGCTCCAGCCCCAAAATGTCCTTCTTGAATTAAGGGTCTGAGAACTAGGCTCAGTACTCAAGGTGTGGATCCACCAGTTGCAAATACAGGGGAAGCTACATTTTGGGACTATAGAGATCGAATTTGATGGGATGACAGCTCCAAAATAGTCTTCAGTCCTTGCTGCTCTTTCAGAGGGCTCTGGCCTTCAGTCCCAGGCTGGTACTGAACTTGACAGCCCAGGCCCTGGAACATTTCTCTCCCAGTTTTGTTTCAACAATGCAAAATGTTTGTGCTCACATTTCTCCCCATAGCTGTTCCAGGTCATAAATCTGCTACCACTGTGAAGCATGGGTTTCATAATCATCATCCTTCAAGAAAACATACCAATGACAAAATTCCAGTCTGTTATTTTGGAGATTATAATATGCGCTAGATAATCAGAGGAATACCTGTAAGAACATTGTTTACAGAGCCATTCTTACTTGCCTTTGACCTACCTAATGCAGTTTTGTACAAAATACAAATAATGATATTCCACGGAGTAACCAGAAGGCGGCACGAGAGAACAAATCCAAACACCTCGGGGCTGCCACTTGTCACCCAGGGCACAGAAACCTTAAATCCAACCTTCATCACATTTTTCTTTCGTTGTTGGCAAGTGTATGTGTCTCTCAACAAGGATTTAGCTGGTTGTGTTATGGCTGTTCAATTACGTAGTAGCAGTAGACACAAAATGTTACAATGTCCTCACAGGCGTGTGGCAATAAACAGGAACACTTGGTGGTGTTAGCAGTGCTACAGAAAAGCCAAACTTTCCATATTAATTATAATCTTTCATAGAGGTAAAGAATGCAGTCTGCACTTAGTCCATTAGCACTGTGTATCAGTTTTCATTATTATGAAATAATATATATCATTATAGCCATATATATCATATATAGCCATTATTGTTTATTTTTTTTACAGGATTCACCAAAAGTACATGTAAGAGAGACATTGGATGGCTGATGTAGGCAAGTCAGTACACATTTCACATCTGTAAATTACCTGGTTTCTACTTCTATATTTTACCCCGCTTTAGCAGATGTACTCTTTTTTTTAGCTAAATAATCTAATACATTCTATTAAAAAGCACACCAATTCCTACTGTTTAAAAGTATTTTTTTTATTTATTTATTTAATACTGCTACACAAGAACATATGTGCTGATAGGAAAATGTGTTCTAACCCGAGGCAACCACAGCATGTTATAACATAATCAACATAAAACATATTAGCATGTTTTAACAAGCTCTGGAGTGGGGTAAAGCTGATTGCACAGGCAGCTCCTCCCTGACACCTTTCTATATATGGCTGGGGTTTGCCCATACAAATAAGACCAAAGGTTGTATCACACAATTTTTTCATATAAGAGAAACAATAAAAGGGATTCTCTGAGTCCAGTTTGGAGAGCGGTGAGTATGAGCATCAACATCAATTTGTACACATCCCAGGCTCTGACATCAGTGGACTTACCCCTTCCATCTTGTCATAACTTTCTGGCATCGTCCACCCTGGCTAAAATACATAGAGCAGGTCTGAAAAAGGCACTTACAAGAGTGTGGTGTTACTAATATTCAGTTCAGCTTAAAGTTGTTGGAATCTGTTGACTTACTTTGGTATTAATCTCTCTGCACAATATAGAAGACGCAGCACTGTTCTCATTTCTCCCAGAACTTTTCACATGATCACTCACAGACACTGCAAATTAGAGATGGAGGAATTGTTTGAGCCTTTCATGTGCCCAATACCACCCAACGGTACTGTACCACTAGGTGCTGTGATACAGTCCAGCTTCCTGGACAAGGAATCAGAACTATTTTGGAAGGCTACATGGAGATGGGCATCTTGATGTTTTCTAAACCTCCCGTTTTTCTACAGTGGCTGATGAAAACTGCTCCAGCTCACAAGACATTTCTATTGGCAAAATTGAGCACCAGGTTGAAATGTTGTAATTGAATCCCCTCACCCTCTGACACAGTTAGGGGACAGGCCAGGACTGTGGCAGCACAGAGCACCTCTCCTCCATTTGTTTAAGAGCTCTATGGCAGGACCGGTCTCTCCCCTTCTCCCAGCAGGATTACACCAGCATGTCCACACGTACCTGCTATCCCTGGGGAAACGAGGCTTGTAGTAACACCACAAGGTGCACATAAAACACTGTCATCAACAAAACACTTTGAGTGTCCCCTGCCAATCCACTTTTCTCTAGACAAAAAGGATATTTTTATAAGGAGAGGTGTCTCGCCTTCCCACACCAGATTGCACAGCGCCGCAGTGAGCCAGTTTAAGACCCCATACAAACGCTGGATGCCCTACAGAACGCGACAGACCCCAGAGCCCGCTCTTAGTGGCCTGGCCTCGGTAACAAATCTCCCGGTCCCGAGACGAGGAGCCAGGCCCGGCGGGGCAGCAGCCCACGGAGGCCGGCAGCGCACGGCAGGGAACCTCGCGCTCCCCGGAGCGCTCTCCAGGGCTGGCGGGTGGTGTTGG
>NW_008239758.1:3041514-3066348 GCF_000691975.1 Corvus brachyrhynchos | reverse complement strand
GCAGGGAAGCGGCGCTTCCCAGGGTGCCGCACTCCTGCGGCCGGCGAGCTGCGGTGTCATGGAGACTGCCACAGCCCGGCCGGGCCGCCGCAGCGGTATTGACCGCCCGCTTAGAAACTTGAAGGAGTTTTCTGCCTCTCTGTCATCTCCCCGGCTTCTTATCACCTCTGCTGTTTGCCTACGCCTTGCAAATGTTCATTTATCTAAATAAGAAGTAGAACTCTTTATATTTTTACATAGATAGAATAACTTTCAAACTTCCTACAGAAAATCCTGTGTATTTCTTTTTAAGAAACTTTATAGTGTCTTTCTTTCCCTTCAGTATCAGTTAAACTGTTGGATGGTTGTCTGCCAAAGGGTTTTCTCACTGTGTGGAGAGAGTCATTGCCAGGCTTGGCGGTGCAGGGTGGTGCAGGTTTCAGCAGGGTACGTGGCCGGAGAGAGACCCATGATGTGTTACTGCCCTGGTGACTGGTGGCAACCAGAAGAATGGTGAAAGTTTGGCTACTCTCTGTGAGCGTAATGGGCTTGCTATGAGAAGCCCCAATGGGTATAATCATCCTATGCACATCAGGTTACAGGACCAAGGCCTGTAGTATTAACAGTACTGGAGCCTGGAAGAGAGCTGGAGGACTCACAGAACTAAATATGCTGATTGATTGTGTAGTTCAGGCATCTTAAAATTCTCAGTCTCTACACTCACACTGATAATCTTAATAAAACCAACTCTTGTGTACTAAGTGCAGACAGTAGAACTTAATTCTGAGAATACTGGTTAATTTAATGCTCATGAGAAATCCGTTTCTCATTTTCTTAAGTGCTAGAGACAAAAATAAGTGAATAATCTTTATTACATACCTGAATTGGTGATGCCCAGTACTTATGTCAGTATTTCACAATGTGTTAGTGTGTGCACTGCTTGGAATGTAACTGCTTCTGTGCATTGTTCTTGCTGTGGTCATTCCACTTAAAGCTTACTCATATCCTTAGTAAAACTGGCATGATAATTAGATGTTGAAAAACCTGTTACCAACAGGTATGTTTCCCTGTCACGGTAAAGTTATCCATTCTAAGTGTGTCAAATGCCCATAAACATAACAGCATGACTTCACTTATATTTTTGGGATATTGGCCTGGTTTTCAGCACTCATAGATATGAAAAAGGAGCCTGAGATAATACTTCAGCTGGGGGTAGAAAAGGTTCCAGATTTTGAGTTTGATCTTAATTTTTAAGAAAAAAGTTGACGAACCTGAAATAGGTTGTTTCTCATTCCTCATAGGGTTGATTAATAGTAGGTTTAGCTGTTACAACTTCTTCAGTCCCTTGTATTCATGGTTTTATGATCCGGTTTTTATGTTGGCTAGTTCCAAACTGTATTTGTGCAACTTACTTTGCTGGATTCCTCCACTGAGACTAGGCCAGTTAGGAATTGAATATCTGCAGAAAACTGTGTTGAAAATCAGATGGTAATATTTATTTATGAAGGATCTGATTTGGATTCTGAAATCACAGTCTTCCCAAAGCTTGCTCAAAGAGGAAGGAAATAAACCATATTCATTTGAGTATAAGGAGAAATTGAGGTAAAGCACATCTTAAAATTTAGTAGAAGCTTAAGAAGTTTTAAGGGTCCTTATGAGCTAAGACTGAGCAGTCAACTGGCAGTCAACAATGGTCAGTCTGTAGTAACTAAAATCCAGTTAGGGGATTTTTGATGCATAAACCTGAAAATGTTAGTTACAGATCCAAAGTTAAGATTCTGTGTAGAAGAATGAGTTAGAAACTGCAGCTGAAATCTCATATCAACTTGAGACATATGCAGTGTGTATTTCGATTGTGTGGTTGAGAATTTGATTTTTTTAAAAATCTAGAAAATGTTATTCCTTAGCCATTCTTGCTCATTTCACTGCAGCATATTGTATGAATTGTGGTGCTGTGGGAAGTCAAAGAGTAATACTTCATTCATCAGATACTACTGATCTAACCATCAGATACTGTGGTTAGAAGCTCATGTTTTTAAAAAAAGGTACAGAAATTTCTTTTAATCAGAAAACAGAAGTTCAGCAGTGAACTTGTGTGGCAGTTTAAAGACCTGCAGTTACAACTTAGTGACCGTAGGAAAACGTGGAAAGAATTTTTGTTTCAGGCCAAAGCTCAGAGCTGGCTTTTATTCTCTAGTTCTGCATTTGTATGGATGATGTTCCAGAAGATCTGCCCTTTTCAAGGTGTGTCAGCAACACTTGAGAATTTACTGACATCATTAAATGGTTCATCTTCCACATAATCTTGGGGCTTTTTTTGCTCATATGCACACAGCCCTCTAATGCTGTGTGCATATCTTATTCACATTGCGTATTTAGTTACAATATTCTGTCAGAACACAACCAAATGCTGCCACTTAAGATTAAGAAAATACTGGTTACATAAGAAACATTGAAGATATATTTGGAAAGGACTTAAAGCTTCAAAGGAAAGTCTATTTACAGTTCCACAGAGAAAAAAAAAAAAAAGCCAGGTAAAGACATGCTCTGAAGGTAGAATGAGACGAGCAATACTAAAATCTTAATAAGAGTGAAGCCTTTCTTTATGAGGTTGCAAAAAGTATGTCTTTGTTTTAGGCTAAAAGGCTTTTGTACTGGAAAGGTCTTCTTTGGGGCAGGGGGGTGTCTGTGTTTTGTTTCTACTGAATGCAGTTCTGATGAATTATCTGCCTTATTTTCAGCACTTAAGTATCTCCCTGAAAGTTAAAACTGAATATATGACACATTATATAGGAAAGACAGTGTTGTAAGATGAGTGGGGTATGGGATATGTTTTTAATTTTATGTATTAAAGATAGTATTTGAGGACTTTATTATTTACTTTATAGAATTATCTGGAAATGCGTCTCCTAAAGGGATTTTTAACAAACTTTTCCGTTTTAAAAAGCTGATACCTAATTGGAAATTAGCAAGTACAGCATCTGTGTTCAAGCAGTAAGTTATTTTGCTAGATAATTGTTTAGTCTGACCTTGGCATACCAGACCTTAAACCAAAGGTTTGTGTTAACTTAGTGTCTTTGTTTGATAACCAGTTCCTAGACCAACAACAGTTAAATTAGTAGTAACTCTGTGCAGTAATAACTTCAAGGAGTACAACAGCTCTGAGCCTTGGGAAGGGATCCCATTCCCACCTTCGCTTCTCATTCTTGACTGCACATGCCAACTGCTGCCCTTGCACAAGCTGTGTAGCCTTTCTGCCTCTTCAGCAGCCTGAATTGGCTCAGTAAGAGATTGGAGAAGTACCAGACCAGCATGAGAAACAGGGAAGGAAATTGGGACCACCTCATTTGGTGTGGCAGTCAGCTACAGATGGATTTGGTTGGGTGAAACTGGTTTTTTTGGTCACACTTGTCATGCTGATCATCACCTTGAGAGTGAAAGGGAAATGCTCTACCTTCATCTTGTCAAAAGCCATGTGGTTTTTCTCTGCTGGGAAATAACTTACTTGCTTATATCGTTTGAGTGTTTTCCTTCGAAGGAGTCCCCCTTAATTTCTTCAGTATTGCTCACGTCTGAATGTCCCACCACTTGCTTATGAGGGAGCTCAGTTCCTCCCCTGCCACCCCCAAGGCTAAAATAGCTTACGGTGCACTAGATACGAAGAGCTTTTGTTAGGCTGTCTGCAGGAGACTTCACGGACTTCCCTATCTCAGATAACATGATGTAATAGTCCCTTGTGACCAAACTCTGCTCAACTATTTCATGGCTACCTGCAGAGCACTTTCAAATGAAAGCACAAAGTCAATGCCACCAAGGAGTTGAAGACCTACAGGATGTCCAAGAAATTTCAAGTTGACTTTAAATGGTAGCAGCCTTCCTGTTCTCAGCTTATCTCTTAGCAAGACATTAGAAGTAAATTTTCCAAGGGGTAGTGCGTATTTGCAGAGTACAGACAAGTCAGCTAATTTCTGATAGTATGCTTGTTGGCATTTCAGTAGAATAAATTTGCTGGATATGATGATTTAAGCATTCTTGAGTCAGCTTTTTCTTTCTTTATTCTTCTGTTAGCAACATATTGCTGGATGTTCTTGGTAAATTACCTAAAGTGATTTTAAATAATTCTGTCACTTTGGGAGGATTAATTTATACTGTTAATTGTTCAGACACTCTGTTTGCCAGCTCACATAAGGTGTGATAAGTTAGGTAATAAACCCACACAGGCAACTATAACTACTGTATTAAAAGTAATTGGAATGTAATTAGGCTCTTCCTACCCTTTTTTCCTCTTCCAGGAAAATATTGATAGAGACTTCTAAGAAGTTGTAACATCCTAGAAAGGACATAAGTAACAACATTAACATGCCTGCTGTGGCATCTGTACCTAAGGAGCTATATCTCTCTACTTCCTTGAAAGATCTCAACAAGAAGACAGAAGTAAAACCTGAAAAGACAAGTACAAAAAGGTATATATATGTTACAATTGATTTTGAATTAATGTTTAAAATATTAGTGGATCCAGAACAAACTTGTTGTGGATCTAAATTTCCTCCATTATTTCTGCAAGATATAAAATCTTCGACAGTCCTAGGTATGGATCTCAACTGTCACACTGGATATGCTTACTGCCTTCAGAAGGTCACTTAGCATACTGCCAAAACATGACTTAGAGCACAGTGCCTGTGAAAATCCACATACTTCAAGGAAAGGCTACATAAATGCAAATCCGTAAAAATGATAAAGCCTTTAGCAAGTGTCTGAATGCTTTGCCTCTAGTATTTTTAGACAATCAATGATTCAATTTTTTCTTACTATAAATTACTTTTTCCTAGAAAAAAAAAGTTATTCTTAGAAGGGAACAGTACCTTTTTCCATATCTCACGATGGTATTTAATTATGGATGATTTTAAATAAGGCTGGTAAACAAACTAGCAAGGATAAACATTATGTGGAGGAACATGATTGCAATTCATATTTAATGAAAGCTTTACATTAAGGTGGTAAAATCAAATGCTTAATATATGGGTGAAGTCTGTAAACACTTAAGATGGCATCTTGTAATGAAAAGGTGTTTGAGGACAAGTCAACAATCATGTGCTTTACTCCTCTTCTCTTGGTTTCAGTTATGTGCAGAGTGCCCTTAAGATTTTCAAGGCAGCAGAGGAAAGCAGATTGGACGGAGATGAAGAAAAAGCTTACATCCTGTATATGAAATATGCAGCTGTCTATAACCTTATTAGAAAGAGACCTGATTTTAAGCAGCAACAGGTATAAAAGCTTTCTGACTAATCTCTTCTGCATTGGTCAAAGTATGAGAAGTAGAGAGAATTACACTAATACACATTCAGAGGATCACACTGGTATTAGGTGAACTGTCTCACGATGCTATTTTTTCTTTCCTGTTTTTTAACAAGTCTGGTGTTAACTGTATTTTCAATTTTCTTTTAATGTATGAACTATATAAATTGTCAGATCTGTGAATATTTTTTCCTGGAAAAGTATTCCCATAATTTTTCCCAGTCAGACTGTTTTGGTGAAGTTGCCTTGCCTAGTCTTTATTTATTAGTGCTATAAAACAATTTTACTTACAAACTCATGTTTGAAAGGAAAATACTTTGATTCAAACCAGTTCCTTTTGTTGGCATTATTTCATTATAATACCAACTCTCCATACATTAGTGACTCTTGACATGCATAGAAGTAGGCACTGTTAAACTATATATCTATGTGATGTGATGCTTGTCATTTTAGGATTATTTTCATTCAATTCTGGGACCTACAAATTTAAAAAAAGCTCTTGATGAAGCTGAAATTCTGTCAGACAGCCTTAAACTCAGGTATGTAATACAGTTGATGGCTAAGACATTGTTCCTAATACCTGGAGCCTGTACCTGTGCCAAGTGCAGGTGTTCATACCATTTAGTAGTAAGCAGTTGCACTTGAGTAAACCATAGGTACCTGAAACTCTTAAAAGCTTAAATTTGTTCCCAGAAGTCTTTTACTAGAGATAATTTTCATTGCCACACACACCAATAACTTGTCACTTTATGTATTGTGTGCTAATTCCTGGTAACTTTGGTTTATTGACAGTGTTTTTTGTTTATTGACTAATAAAAAGAAACCACAAGGTCTGAAGAGCAATTTCCTCCTCAACCTTTTAATCATAAGGTCATCTGAACCCAAATATATTAATGAATGTTCCTAATAATCAGATATGTTAAAAAGTTCTCCTAGTCTGGATGTAGTTTACACTAAGAAATGCCAGGTTTTGATTCTTTAGCCACACCTTTTCTCTGCCACTTGCATCCATGTATATGGAATGCACAGTTCTGCCAGTATGTAAATGAGCAGATGCTAATGGGCTTTTGGGTACCTGATTGACAGCTGTCAAGTTATGTCTTTGTGCCACAAGCCATGAAATTGTGTTAGTCAGAAGTTGTAAGGTAGGGTCTATCTTTAGGTGATATTTGGCACAGTACTTTTTACTTCCAGCCTTCTCTGCTTCTTGCATCCTTAGTGACTCTTTCTCACTCTTTTAACTCTCTCTGCAGCTGGGCACATTTCCCTTCACAAGTGTCATGTCCCACCCCACCCCTCCCAAGTATTCTTATGAAAGCATATTTTATGCCCTCCAAAGTGCTAAATCTATAAAGTCAGTTTAGGTGAACCATGAGTGTAGTTACATGTATGTAAAGAGGGACTTCACAAAGACGTCTCATGATACTGTGTATGAAACAATCTTCAGATTTTCTTTCTTTAGGTGAGTCTTACAATTCAACAGAGCTACAAATTCACTCTAAGAGTAAACATTGATAGAATCAGAGAAACCCAAAACGTAGAGACTTGTTTAAATGGCTTATGTCTTTTTATGAAAGGAACAGAGTTTTGAAGTTGACACAGTAACTTTTAACTGCTCTGGCAAAATGCGTACATATTCAAAGGTAATAGAAATGAAACATGACTCCTGTGTAACTACAGAAGTAGTTTCAAGGAAATTATTTGTATAATTTCTTCCCCAGGCAGTAGGTCAGCAAATAGTTTGAATGTTAATTGTTAACTAAAAGTGGAGCTGCTGAAACACCACTTGTATAGGGGCAAGAATACCTACATGAATGACCTGCTATGTGTTTCAGAAGTATAAATGGGAAATTGATGGGTAAATATTTCATATTGACCAAATCAAACTAAAATCTGAAATATGCTTTAGTGTCATTAATGCCAAGTGGGAACAAAATGCTCATTTCTAACTTACAACACCTTTGCCAAATCAAGAAGCCTGTTTAAAAAATAAAATTATAGGCATGCTGTCTCCTCCCTCTTAGTAGGCAATTAATGCAGTAGACTTGGAGGTGGAATTTGATTTAATGATCTAGTTTATTAACACAGTACTTTTGAACTGAAATGCAGCTGTATTGTCATTGGTATTTTAACCCTCATTACGCAACATCTGGTTAAAATGAGCACTTACTAACACAGCCCAGTCATCCAAATTGTTAGGTCAAACATTCTTTTTTTGTTTTATGGTACTTGTAACCCCTAAACTTCTCAGCTGTATTAAACAGAAGTGAATACTATACACACCTCCAGTGGGTGATCTAAAAAGAGTAGTCTGGAGATCACTGGCTTACAATACCGTGATTGTCCTTCCAGTGGCAGAAGGCTGGGAGGGTAATTTTCAAGTCTGAGGCTTTATGAAAAGGACAGCTGTATGCAAAACCTCAGTCCCCCAAAACTCCTGAGCATTCACAGTCCTTGCATTGGCTTCCCAGTAGGCCCAGTGTTTGAAACAAGCACCAGGCACACATGTGAGCACATAATGGATTTATGGAGTCAACTTACATTCTGAAGGGGACTACTGTATAAATAGTTCTGATCCAGCTTCTCAGAAAAAAGTAAATTTAGGTCACTGAGCTAACTTACTCCTCACTGGCTCCACTGCAAAATAAAAAATACCTGGGACGACTGCTGTAATATATTGGAGCTTACCTGTAAGTAACCAGTACCTACCCTATTCTTTGGAAAATGAAAAGCATTTAGAGATACCATAGCTAAGCATGACCTCAGGTTTAGAGAAAAAAATTAGCCTTACAATCAGTGGCTATGAAATAGGATTCAAACCAGGATTTAACAGTAAGAAAACGAACCCAAAAGTGGGAGAAATAAGACCATGTGGTTAGGAAGCAAAACAGAGTTTGTTGGAATACAAAAACTGACAATACTTTTAACTTCCTAAAACTCTAAATACGTCCTTTAAAATTTCTGCCTGAAGACTTAATGACTTTGATATTAGTAATCTAAGGTTAAGCAAAAACATAATATTGAAAAAAAGGCACTTTTTTCCCCCAACAGATATGAGGAAGCTGAAGTTCGGAAAAAACTTGAAGAGAGGGACAGACAAGAGCTGCAGAAAAAGCAAGAACCAAAAGATGATGGAAAGAGCTCAGCCAAAAACTCCTCAGAAAGTGCTGTGGATTCCAAAGGAAAAAGCCAAAGGGTAAGTGAAGATGCTTACAAACTCTCTAATTCAGTCTAAATGTGTAGTTTCAATCTAGAATTTGGTCTCCCCTAGTAGCTATTTCCAGTTCAGAATCAAGGTGGGGTTTTTTGAATTAACTTACACTCTCTGTACCCCTTCTTTGACATTTCTTTGGAATATGTGAAGTCCTACCAGCCTCCAAGTCTTGTATAAGATAGACTGAACTTTATGGTAAAGTCAAATTCTGTTTTATGCTAGAATTATCATGTGCAAGAAACCCAAGGTAATGGTGATAAACTGATATTAAGAATAACATGTCTCCATTTTAGGAGAAGGTTGACTTTTTAGCAGTAGTGTGGAAACGCTTATTTCTCTACAAATACTTCAAGAATTTCTTCTTGTAGATGATGGTGTCCTAGGCTGTATTACTTTTTTAACTATTTTATGTCTAGGCAGGTGTACTAGTTTGAGAACAAACCAGTGGGAGGCACCAAGTCAGAATAACAATTTATTGGGGAAATTAAAGAAAAGGGGGAAAAAAAAAAAAAAGAGAACAGTGGTTCAAACTGACAGAGTCAAGATAGAACCTGACTCCCTGTTGTAGCAGTCTGGTCGAATGGTGGCTGCAGTCCTCTGAAGCAGTGATCCTGTAGAAAAGGGGTCTGCTCTTCCTCAGGAGGTCCAGTGGTGGCTGTGTAGCTCCTGCCCTCTGGAAATCCAGTGGGAATGGTTGTCTCTGGTGTTCGATGGGATGCTTGGTTCCTCCCTCTAGGTAGAGCATCTCACAATGGGGTAATGAGTCATGAGGCCAAGTGTTGATTAGGCTCATTAACAGAAGATGGTCCGGAGGGAGTTATCTCTGAGTCAGTCGGCAGGACAATGATGGGCAATTAACAGCAAGATAGTCTGGGGGGAGGAGGCAAGGAAACACTGCCCCACCTGATTTCAACAGCTGATGGGGATGGTAATAGAATACACTGCAACCCAGGACAGCAGGGCAGCAGCCTTGGTACTCTTCGAGTACATTTGTCAACACATCAGCAGCAGCTCCCTTGTGCTGTGTTTCTTCCCTGTGGGTTAACTGTCTGACCAGTTTCCTTCAGGCTCAGTGAGAGTCATTGTCTGTTGGCCAGCTTGGTTCTGAGTATTCCATATTAAACTTTTTTTTTTTTTTTTCGCCTTATAACACAGATTAATGGTGAGACGAAGCATTCACTGGAAAGAAAGGATCAGTCTGATAGCCTGAGTGGTAAGAGATGCAATGCTCACACACATGTGAAAAAGGTTTCTGTATGCCCGTGCACTAATCACCTCACAGCTGCACTTCTTCTCAGGAGTTATTTCACAGTTAAAATAGTTTGATGAAATTCTAGTATCCTGCATTTCAGTTATAACAAATTAATCATTAATTAATTAAACTCTGTATTAAAGCCTTCATTACTTCTCATAAACTTAGAAGGCTGTAGTTAGTTTTTCAGCTGTTCAGTAACTAAAGTTGAACTAGCCCTGAAGTGGTCAGGTTAGAAAATAAAAACAGCTCTACAGCTCATATGCAAGGCTGAAGTATGACAGCTTACTCAGTTAGATACGAAATTTTTCCTCTCCCCTCACAACCTTTTGCTTTTTGTTCTTGTACTAAGTATGTGAAAATGTTCTTTAGAGTTCTTAAGAGGAACATCTGCAGCATGTAGTTCACAAATGCTTGCCTATATAGCTTGATTTAAATGAGACCACAATACGTTAAACTTGTTTATCACTGAAATATTCAGTATTGTCTAATTGAACAGATCAGGTGCTGATCACTACAGCAGTGGGAGGAAAAGGTTGACACTGTTTATTCTGTAATGTCTCACCTCCATGACTTTGTGGGACTTCTTAGTTCTGTTTCATCACTTTGCAGTCTTGATTGCACCAGTCAGATACCATAGCCATTCATAGCTATCTTCATTTATAATGTAGCTTCTTACCTGTAATTGCTTCTCTCTTTCAAGGAGCAGTCACACCTGAGAAACTGTTTGCAATGATGTCAGACAAAAATACTGAATTGCTTATAATGGATGCTCGAAGATTGAAGGATTATCAGGAATCCTGTATTCCAAAATCCATCAGCGTCCCAGAAGAAGCTATCCATCCTGGGTATGAAATGATGTTAAATGATAGTGAAATATTTAATTTTCTAAAAAATTATATGCTTTTAAAAGCTTGTACACCTAGTGTCAGAATCCCTGCTGTGTACCAGTGAGTGAGAGGTATCTGCACAGCTCTGTTCTTGCATGTACTGACTTCAAGACAATGCATATTTATTTTATCCAAGCACATAAACATCTATGGATTACATATTGTTGGACAAAATGTTACTTGTACATGAATCCTTAAATGCATGTTAATACCTTTCAGAGATACTGCTAATCTGATTGAAGCTAGACTCCCAGAGGATTCTAGAGATCCATGGAAGAGGAGAGGACAGTTTCATTATGTTATACTGCTAGACTGGTTTAGTACTGCTGAAGACTTAAAGCTGGGAACAACTCTTCAGAGCCTGAAAGATGCACTTTTTAAGGTTGGCAATTTCGTATTTTAATTCATTTATTAATTCATCTTAGTAAATAAGGTCTTGAAGCACCTCTATTTACAAAGTATATGGAGGCCTTAATGGCTGGTTGAATTTTCAAAGCCTGCTTGTTTTGGTAGCAGAAGTGTAGTTTGAAGTTTCACATTGTACTCTAGTAAAGTACCATTTATTAAATAGGTAAACAGCAGAATGATTCAACTCACCTCCTCAACAACCAGCTCATCAACTTAGAGTTCTTTGCTGACAAAGTTATTTGGGAAAGTACTTTGAGTACCCTTTCCCAGAAACAGTCACCCTCTATCCTGTACTAGCAAAAGTAATTCCTTATCCCTCGGAGCTGACTGGCCACCTGCTCAGGCAGGCAAAGAAGGGCAGCTGCTTTGTAGTCCTATCAGCCAGGTCCTTCCTACAATGGAGGGGCTTCACTGAAGGAGGCTCCAGAAATATTTTGAGCATGGTTAACTTTTCTGCATGATTGAATATAACTTCTAGATAAACATTAATTTAAATTTGAGTTTCATCAGTGCAGGAAGCTTATAGACTCCACAGTGAGCAAATGCCCAACATTTTCAAGTCAGTCTCAGTATGGCTGTGTTGTCCCTCCTCTCTAATAGAGGTGGTTCTTGTGAAGGACTGCAAATCTTTGTTACCTTGGCATTCAGGACTGGGGTTAGAGATAGCTCAGGCAGTTCTCCCTGTTTATTGCTTTACCAAATATTTTCTAAACCCTGTGTCTTGTTCATGTACTCATACTGAGGACATCAGGAGGAGGGCAGTCTGAAGCCTGAACTCTCAAGGGGTTTCAAAAAGTTAGTATTATGCTTTCTAAATCACTAATTCCTCAGCAAACATACCAGATAAGAAACTGAAGCAAATATTGTAATAAAAATACTTTTCTGCATGGAGGATTGTTATATGAAGTAGCAGTAAGTGGTTCTTTCTGTACTGGAAATATTCACACCCTGTTGCAGGCAGAGCCAGGAACCCAACTGTGCTGGTTATTCTCCAAACACCAAGAGGATCCATATTTTTGCAACCTCTTTAATTCTTGTTTAAAAATCTCAAAAACAATCTCTCAATTTAATGACTACGCACAGAAATTTCAACAACACTATGAAGCTGTAAAAGTTTCCTTTCTATTTTTAAAAATCAATTAACTTTAAACTTTTTTTTCTCCATACAGTGGGAAAGCAAAACCATACTGCAGAATGAGCCTTTAATTCTAGAGGGAGGTTATGAAAACTGGCTCCTTTGTTTTCCCCAGTATACAACAAATGCTAGAGTAACTCCACCCCAACATGGCAGGACTGAAGCAGTGACTGTTTCTTGTAAGTATAAAGGATGACACCCCACCAAGCATTTGTAGTTATTGGATGAGTCCTTAATTCATTCAGGTGTTTTTAGGAAAGTCTTGCTCTGGCTAAAAACTAAATTTTGGGTTGGAATGTGGACGTATATTTTGCTTTTGTAGTTTTGTTTTGAGAACTCTCTTACAGTTCCCTCCCATTCTCCCCCTTCTGCAGTGGATTTTACATATCCATCTCTGGAAGAGCCAGCTCCTGTGCCACCTGTTGTTGCTGTAAAGCCATGTCCAACAGAAACAATTGAAAATGAAGAAATGGGAGATAATTTGGAAGAGAGATTAAAATCACTTAATAAACCAAACATACAGGATGCTGCTGTTCCCAAATCTGACAGTTCATTTGTAGTTAATCCAGTGTTGAGCACAAGAAGTATCCCTGAGGTAAGCTTTTTTTACCTGTTCCTTTTTTTCAGTTAGTAAATAGTTAATCTGTTAGAGACCCACCACACCCAGAACTCCAAATCCACAAGCAAACATACTCAATACATTTGTTTAAGCCTTGTACACAAGTATATTGGTACAGAGACTATTGGTGGTCTGTGGAGTTGTGGTAACTGATCTACAGAATTCTATGAAACTAAATACACTTAACAGAATAGCAGAACTTCTCATTAATGTTTCTGCATGAGCACATGAGAAATTTAAGAACAGCAATTGATCATTAATTCAGAAAGTTTATAAGCAAGCTTTCTAGTTAAAGCACATGAGATGAAATACAGAGAGGACAGTTAAGCCGTGGCTTATCTTGGTTATTCCACAGGTCTGATTTCCAGTCACGGTATCTTCCTTCAAATAATAAAATATTTAGGTGCTTTGTCACTCTTGGCCCAGTAGTGAAAGTATAGGAATTTGTTTCTTCCTTTTACGTGAATAAAACTTCGTAAAGACAGCTTTGTAGAGTTCTTACACTAAAATAATACTTTCCCTAGGAGACAAGTCTAAAAGCTCTCCACTTTTACCCTTCTAGATACAGCTTTTAATATAGATTTCATTCAAGAGACCCTTAAAGACCTTATTTCTGTTTGTCCCTGGACCAGATGAGCTTTTATTTCTTCAGACCATTCACTTCAGTATCAAAAACAACTTACTGTCCTAGATCTGAACATAAGCCATTCTTAAATACCCCTTCCCATCAAGCAGATCTGCCTTAAGCATGTGCTTTGTCACATGATTGAGAGAGCCAAGCCCAAATTAGGCTGCCTGATTGCCCTAAGATGTTCATCTTTGAAAGTTCGGAAATGAAGGGTTGTGGTAATCAGTGCATAACGCTGTCCTTACAGTTCTCTAGGGCTTGTTTATTAGTTCACATCTGGAATGAGTACCTAATTTTACTAACAAGCAGTTTGAATGAGCAGATTCAATGAAATTGAAACATCACTCTCTCTGGCAGAAGTCAACTGCATATCATCTTTATTCTCTTATAAACCTCACTTAGGAAGAGCTTAGCTAAGGGAGCAGCAGTAGCTGTGGCGAATTGTTGTTCTACACTCTGTGTTCTGCCCCTGTGTTACAGGTGGATCGTACTAAAAAGCCTTCACTAAAAATCCTTGATGATAACAGAGCAAAGCCTCCAAGTACAGTCAGTGACAGCCAGTCTGGTGAGAATGGAAGAATAGTTCCAGACCGCTCCACAAAGCCCGTGCGTGATGCAAGGAGTGCTCTGACAGAAGAAGAAAAAAGCCGGGTCCATGCGGAAACTGCTGCTTTGTTGGAGAAAAACAGGAGGGAAAAGGAACTGCGGGAGAGGCAACAACAGGAACAGAAAGAGAGGCTCAAGAGAGAAAAAGAGGAACAAGAACGAAAAGAAAAAGAAAAACAAGAACAAAAAGCAAAAGAAGAACAGAAGGAAAAGGAACACAAAGAAAAGCTACAGCAATCCAAAGAGGACAGAGAGCAGAAGGAGAGGGATGAACAAATAAAAAGAGAACAGGAGGAAAAAGAACAAGAAAGAGCACACAGAGAAGCAGTAGAAGCAAAAAAGCAGAATAAAAATGAACCAGAAAACATTGGTGCAAAAAGGATTGAGTTTGACAAAATATCCATGGAAGAAAGAGAAAAGGGAACACCAGAAACACAGAAACGGGCACTGGGTGATGCATCTCAGACCTTTGTGACTGTTCCAGGCAAGGTTAGTAAAAAAGAAAATAATTGTCAAATGTGAAGTAGTTATGCACTTAAATCATCCTGAATAGTCTAGATTTAATCTAGAAATTTGAAATACATAATTGGATGTTTATTTAGACCGTTTTTTACATAAAAGTAGAGGAGAGAGTTAAAACCAAGACACAAATAGATTTTTTTTTTTCCAAGACAAGCTTGTTTCTTTCTTGTAGGTGGGCAGCATGAAATCCCCACAGGATAATAAAACTTCCCACTCACATGGAGCTAGAAGGGATGATGGTTCATAGACTGCAACCCTCTGTTTCAAAAATAGAAGCCTGGTGGTATTTTATCTCTTGTACCAGCTCGGTGCTGTGTGTGATGTTAGGGACACAATGGTGTCATAAGGAACCCTTTAGTGCCCCCAGCTGTAGCAAAGCTGACAGAACAGGATTTTGTAGCCTGGCACAGGAGCAAAGCAACACTCTCATCTAGGATTTTTGCTGAAAATGGTCCAGTTCCAGATCTTGGGGGGAAGGGAGGAGTGTCACAGTTCTTTCTTTCCTCATTCTTGAAAAAAATTGCAAAATTTCTCAATGTACAAATCATCTGATCATAAAACAGGAGCCACTTGTGAAGCTGAGTTAACAATGGAACAGATGTCTTTAAAAGCACTTCTCAAGAACATGCATTAGGATATTTTTCTCTGCTTTTCTAATTGCAGTTGTTATTTGATCAAATTCTGATGCTTGTTTAATCCAAATGCAAAAGAAAGCCAGAATAAATCTTCCTGTGCAAACTTAGCACAGTCATTCATGAGCTTTTGAGTGACAGAGCAACTTCACATAATCCCAAAATGATGGCCTGTGATCAAATTCATGTTGGCTTCACTGTTTGCCTTTTCCATGGAGAGGTTTGACCAGTCAGGAGTAAAAGGGAAAAAAAGCCTGAAATTTAACAACAAATTGTAAACCCCACAACTTTTAGGGTGGAAAATAGTGAAACTTCAGCACTTTATTTCTGAACAAATTGCAATACAACATTCAGTTTCAAAAACTATTCCAGTGAATTGCCTATAGTATATAGAAAGAATAAAAACTTTTACCTGCTTTAACCACTTTGTTGTGGTACATGCATTTAACAACCAAAAAAGAAAGTATAACTCTGCTTTATCAGCATTCTTTACTGACATGCCAGATGGAAATTGAAGCCTTCTCTCAAAATCTTTTGCAGCAAACGGGGGTTAAAGGACAACCAGACAGTGGAGCTCAAAAGCCAGGACCCCTTAGAGAGGATTCTGAACAAGATACTGAAACACTTAAAGTAAATACAAATGTATTGTATGTAGCCAAAATAATCAAGCACAGATGCTTTATGATTATTATGTTAAATTCCACCTCATTGCCATTTTTAAAGTCATCATCTTAAGAAAAGACTATGCCATGTTTACAGTGTTCATTTGCTTTTTTTCATTTGTCATATTTATATGAAAAAATACTTGAACCTTTCATTAGAAGTCTTGATGTGATTCTGGTGGCATTAACCAGCATTCTCCATGCATTTGTCATCTCATGCCTACACCTTCAAGTGCTACTTTGAGAGGGAAAAAAGCTCAGCCATATGTGTTTAACAGAAGCACATACTCCTATTATTTCCTGATTCTCCAGGGAAAAAAAAGTTTTGAGACTTTAATGAGACTGAATGGTTGGTTTGTTTTTTGTTTTTTTCTGGAATGTGTCAACAAATGGGTTTTATTTAGATTGAGTGATAGAAAATACTAAATTACCATTACAATACATTGTATTTCTGTCTGTAATCAAGGATTTATTGTACTGTTTGCACTGAATCATCTAACTCCATAGAGAAGTCACAGGCAGCTTGTTGCTCTGCATAGGTAACTGTACATACCTTACTTTTCTCTTTGTTTATTAGTCCCAGCGGGAGCCATTAATGAGAGCACGAAGTGAGGAAATGGGAAGGATAGTCCCAGGGCTGCCTGCAGGTTGGGTAAAGGTAACTCCTCTTCTGATATGAAAATCAAATTGTCTTTTGTAGTTTTGTCCTGCATTTGTCCTGTGTCTTATTTCTAAGTTAGATCTTGTTTCATTATTTTTTTACTCCCCTTTAACTTTCACACAGTTACTTTCTGAATTTTAATATTATTTGTAATGAAACTAGGACAGTTCATCTGCTGTTCCTGGTATTAAGTAGTTGCTGTTTAATAGGCATTTCGGTGAAAGTGCTCCCTTCTACTAAATTGAATCCATTGAACATTGAGGCCAGTCACAACTGTTAACATCCCAATGTCTGAAAAACTCACTTGCTGTTCTCATAGTAATTTATAAATAGGTAAGTTAATGATGGATTTTCACTTGGGTTTGAAGCTATTTGGGTTTTTTTCCCCAAGTTCCTGGATGATATCACTGGAACCTATCGTTACTATCACTCGCCAACGAACACTGTTCAGATGTACCCACCAGAAATGGCTCCTTCGTCCACTCCTCCATCAACCCCTCCAACTCGGAAAGCCAAGCCAAAGGTGACTGTTGAACGGGAGAGAGAACACTCCAAGCTGAAGCGCTCCTACTCTTCCCCAGATATAACCCAAGCCATTCAGGAGGAAGAGAAGAAAAGAATTCCTGTCACTCCTGCAGTCAATCGTGACAATAAGTATGTTTGATAAGTTAGATCACAACTCAGGCAGTATGACAGCGCATAGGACTTTGTGTTTAACCAACTGATTCATTAATATTTCCTAAGTGGGTTTGAAAGGATGCAAGAGTACTAGACTGAAATTTCATTGCTGAAAGTTCAATGTATAGAGCAGTTATCTTTGAGAAATCAATATAATAGTTATGTATTAGCAGGAATTTCAGAGGTCACAGTCTATTAATTGGATGACAGTTGCTTTAAGTTCTGTTATTTGTATTAACATACTAAATGACTATCTTCTAACAGTGTGAAAAGCCAAGTTTTCAGATTTTAAACTGTATTCCTCATCTGTGAATTAAAGAAATAAAGCAAAAAAAACCCCATGAATCTCACAAGTGATGGTGCCTGAAACTCAGCCTCATCATAGACCAGTGTATATGGATTTCTCACTATTGCATTGGCTGGTTTTGAATACCCTAAATGATGGTATTTGGTGCCAGGATCGTCCCATCCCTGTGGGTGGTGGGGTGAGGTGGGGTGTCTGTTGGTTTATATGCACAACCTTGTCAAGTTTGAGACTCCTAAAAATAATTTCTTGCTTATAGACCTGCCTGTTACACTAAAGCAGAAATTTCCAGACTCTCTGCATCGCAGATTCGGAATCTTAATCCTGTGTTTGGGGGATCAGGACCAGCTCTGACAGGACTTCGTAATCTAGGGAACACTTGCTACATGAATTCCATATTACAGTGTCTGTGCAATGCACCTCACCTGGCTGAGTATTTCAACAGGAACTTGTATCAAGCTGATATTAACAGGTAACAATCTCTCATCTGCCTTTATACTTGCCAATGCAAGAAGATCACTTAGTGGAGTGTTTGTTTTTTTAAGTAGGAGACAAATAGTAACTTTTAGGTGTCTTAACATTTTCAAAGTTTATGTGGTCTACTAAATAGGTTTTACTGGACAATGATAGTTAAATTATGGTCACCACATTCATAAATACATGGGTACTAGAGTCTCCTAAAACCAAAATGAATATTCAAGCAGTTTACAAAACATGCTGAAAACAACTGTACCTTCCATCTTGAATATGGAACCAAACTACAGTGCTGACATAGATGAAAATTTAACTCAGTCTAACAGCCAGTTTTCCTTAGTCTAAAGAAACTATTTTAGAATTGGGATTATGCCTTAAATTAAAAACATTTATATTAAAAACCAGTTACTTGAATGGCTCCAATTTTTTTTTGTCTTTTATTATATAGGTCAAATTTCCTGGGGCATAAAGGTGAAGTGGCTGAAGAGTTTGGTGTAATAATGAAAGCTTTATGGGCAGGACAGTATAAATATATCAGTCCAAAAGACTTCAAAATTACAATTGGGAAGATTAATGACCAATTTGCAGGATATAGCCAACAGGACTCCCAAGAACTGCTTCTCTTTCTAATGGATGGCTTGCATGAAGACCTAAATAAAGTAAGCAATACACTTAAATTATATATCTGTCAGATGATCACGAGAAATAAATTTTTAAAATGCCTTCTTATACCATAAGAAGATAATGTTATTGCAACCGTGTTTAGAAAGAAGTATGAGTATTCAGAATTAAGGTAGGAATTCAGTATGAAACAGTGTAAGGTACTGGAGGGAGTCACAGAAGAAGCCTCACTAGATAAGAACTGGATGGCTACACTGACATGTTTAAATATTCTTGCAAATATTCAATCTTACTCTTGCCTATAGATGAGACTTCTTATTTATATATATGTTAATATATTGCTATGGTATTTAAATTTCTGCTCTCCAGGCTGACAACAGGAAAAGATACAAGGAAGAAAATAATGATCACCTTGACGACTCGAGTGCAGCAGAAATAGCCTGGCACAAACACAAACAGCTCAACGAGTCCATTATTGTGGCACTCTTCCAAGGCCAGTTCAAATCCACCGTGCAGTGTCTGACGTGTCACAAGAGGTCCCGAACCTTCGAGGCTTTCATGTATCTGTCATTACCACTCGCCTCCTCCAGCAAATGTACTCTGCAGGTATGGGCAACTAGAGAGAAACAGCTCCTGGAGTGAAAACATTCCTCTGGCACTCCATTCTGATGCTGCTTCTGCTCACCCTCTGGTTGGAGGAGTTGGTCAATGTTCCGCTTAATTTACACTAACCCAAAACATGAACAGATCTGAGTCTGCATTATATTTTAATTCTTCTAAAGTTTAAAGAAATAGGTCATCCCTTAAAAGTTTTAAATTAGAAGCAGGATGGAGATACCATACCTGCAATAGCAGCATGTATATTAGTTGTTTTGGTAGGTCACAATGTAAGTATTCTGTGGATTTAAAATACTGTCTGTATATTTTGAAGGACTCTGATTAATTTCTGCAGAAAAATTTGCTTCCACACGTAGATTTAAGTCACTTTTCCTCATTTTTGTGAAATGTAGGATGCAGGTTAACTGATGCAGATTAATAACCAAACAGAAAACAAACATTTTTACTATACTTCCATAAATGCCTGCCATTCACAATCTCTGCATTTTGTTTTAGGAATGTCTTAGATTGTTCTCCAAAGAAGAAAAGCTCACTGATAACAACAGATTTTACTGTAGCCATTGCAAAACTCGAAGGGATTCTTCAAAAAAAATAGAAATTTGGAAATTACCACCTGTTCTTCTTGTGCACTTGAAACGGTAAGGAAATGGTGATTGGTGAATATTACTTAGGATGAAATGATCAGGCTTTGATGGAGCTGGATTGTTCCAGGGCCATAGCTGACCATTTTTACTTGGAGAAAGTTACCGATATATTAGCAGTTGTAATGTTGCAAGACTTTTATTTTCATCTGATGCTTCTTTTACAAGTGACCTCTTGTTATTTGTGCTAGGAGACACATGGGCAAGCATTAACAAACTAGGGGCTTTAGTTGAGATCACATCCTGGTCAAAACCAGGGAAAACAAACATGCTTAATACTCTTAAAGAGCTTGTGAACAACCCGTAACTTTTAATGATGCTTTTTAATTCTCTAGCTTTTCCTATGATGGAAGATGGAAACAAAAGCTTCAAACTTCTGTAGATTTTCCATTGGAAACTCTTGACCTGTCACAGTATGTTATTGGTCCAAAGACTTCCTTGAGGAGATACAATCTGTTCTCAGTATCGGTGAGTAACCACGTCACATTTCAAAATGCAGCTGCACTTTATGCTAGGACTCAGGCTAGCCTGTGTGAGTCAGTCAGGTTTCCAGGCTGCGTTCTAGTTGCAGACTAAGTTGTGTTCTAGAAAGAAGGATTGGTATCACGTTCTAGATTATTTCCCAACCAGGGAAGAAATGGCAGCTCTTGAGGCCACTAATTCTTGCCTTACGTTCACAGAATCATTACGGTGGGCTGGACGGGGGGCACTACACAGCCTACTGCAAAAATGCTTCAAAACAGCGCTGGTTTAAGTTTGATGACCATGAAGTGTCTGAGATCTCAGCATCCTCGGTGAAGTCCTCAGCTGCTTACATTCTCTTTTATACTTCCTATGAACAGCGAGCAGTGGATATGGCCACGTAAAGGAATGCGGGTTAAGGAAACTGGTTTTTCTTTCTTCAGGAGCAAAGTAGGCCTGGGAATGCATATAAATATGCAAAACTACAGCAGACATAGTCACTTGGAGGTGTGGGAGGGCTGCAGCAGGGTGTCTGCCAGCAGGGCTCGCTGGGGCCCGTAGCAGTGCTTAACAATCAGAGACTGATGGGTAACGCTTGTGGTCATACTGCCATCTGTGAAACCATTTACAAGCATACTTGCATTACTGTTTATTTAAAAAAGAACTATATTTTTAGTCTGCTCCAAAATTAAATTCTAGCTTAGTCATCTGAAATCTATTAACAAGTAGTTTAAAGTGTCTTAAAATCCCAAGGCATATCTTGGTTTATTTTTTCTTTCACTGTTAATGGCCTTTTCACATTTCTAACCTTAAGCTTGATTCTACTGTGAATACTCTAGAACGATGTAAACAGTTAGGAATGTAAGTGTACATATTGATTGCATACTTGCACATCAGAATTATGTATATAATAAAATGTTGTCCTTTTTGTGAGAATCTCTAAAACTCAGAGGATTGCGTTTATTTGCCAGCTCTAAGTAATTGCAACACTACTTAACAAAAAAGCAGAGCTGTATTATTTTTTCTGTTAGCTTTTGTCAATATTTGTGCACTTCAGAGTTATTCTAAACAAACAAGATTTTCCTTTTTAATTTTTTAATATAAATTTTCATGTACACATGCATTAAAAACAATGAAGAAATTATTTAAAAATATATCCTGTTAAATGTATGTTTGGGTTTGGTTTTTCATTCTCAGCTTATGTAATGATCAGGACTGTACATAATAACAGTCTGAATCATATTCACAGAGTTTCAAGTTTCTCCAGATGAAAAAAATATATATACTATTTTGCACAGAGCTGATTAGTTTAAAAATTTCTTCTAGTTGCATCTTACATTATTTCCCTGCTCTGGATTTGGGTTAGTTTTCTGTTTCTGATTAGTCTGGCATTCAAAAGTCTTACATCTTACATTCTGAGCTTTACCTGTCTGTGTCTGTCTTGCTGATGGAATGAAGACCAATATTGATTGCTTTCCAGAAGCTTACAAGCTGCAAACAAGTATGAAGTGCTAGAGGAACAAAAATGACAGCAGTAGAACAATGCCTTTTTCTTTCTTATATATTAATGGTCACTCCATCCTCTGCTCTCTCCTGAAACACAGTTTGGTCTGGTTGTGTGCTTTCACTTTGGTATCCTTCTGTTAGTTCCTGAAAGGCAGCTTAGAACAACCTACTATACTTAACCAGCAGAAAAACAAGAACTTCCAGGTGAGTGCATCTGTATGCTCAACATCTGTGTTCCTTTGAGAGCTGCAAGGGGGTTGTCATGGAAAACAACCCTCGGCCCTTGTGCACATGGAGCGGACGCCCGTTCCTTCATGGCTTAGAGGCTGTAGCTGTCCTTTCTAGGAATCACTTCCTGAAAGACCACAACAGCTGACCAGTAGTGCACATGCTCTAGTTTATTGATGAACCAGGAGTTGGTTAATGCTGCTGGTGAATTCTAGTTGCTGCCCTACTCAGTGTTGGTTTTCAAGGACTAACAGAGTCTCAATAGCCTTGGGAGGTGTAGAAGAGGAGGTAAGCTGTGTCAGCCTGCACTGCAGAGTCTGGGATCTTGGTGACATGTGCATCATCAAAGCTGTACCAGTGTTTGGTGACTGAGTGCTTGCAGAAGGCCGTGTAGTGGCCATAATCCAGATCTCCAGCGTGGTTCTGCAACAAACAACACAGTCTGTTAAAACCAGAGTCCTGTTCTGTCTCCTTACAGGCAAAGCTAGGAACTGGCAATCGTTTTATGTATGCACTTGGAAAAGATGGGAGAGAGGGTTCTAGCCCCTTTTGGCTTACAGCAGGGGATGTTAATTCAAATAAATTCTTTCAAACAGAGTAAATGGATGATGATTATGCTTATTTATTTTGCAATTACATTTGCAACCCAACTATTAGCCCTGATACAGGTCACTATAAGAGGGTCCCACTTGTTGTGAGCCATGTCCTCATTTAAAAACAGGATTCATGCAGGATCAGCCTGTGAATTTATTCTGAGGAGGCATTACGTGCCAGGAGTGCATTCTTTTAAAATTGGGATGTTGGGGAAGAAGGGGAAATTACTTCTCTCTCCTTTAGTTACATACTGGTACTGGACTATGTCCATGGCAGGTAAAAAAAGGCATACAACAAAACACATATTAAAATATAAATCATACATGAAGTCCAAACCAACACAGGCTTCATCTGCTCCATGAGGCAAGGCATTCCCAATAAAAGCAGGAAAGGCAAAGCTTACCACTACAGCACACAAGCTGTACTCTGCTTTGTTGCAAGACACTGTGGAGTAGGGAGAGAGATCCAGATCCCTGAACGGGTAGCAGACAGTGGTTGAGAGTTTCCTTCTGTGCTTGTCCTGCCAGGCAAACCTGAAATGAAATTTTGAACGATTTTAAATGATTCTCAACTCCTGTTTTCATTGTGGTGGTTGCTTAACTGACTTTCCTAGGAGGAGGGAAAACCAACAACTGACTACCCAGCATTTGAAAGAAAGATCTCTATTAATGTTGTGTGTTTCAGTAAACTGACAGGAAATGCTCTAAACCCACATGAGATGTCCAGCAAGAAAAGCAAAGCTCTTGCTTCCTGATCCTTCAGTCAAAGCCTGAAGTCAAATCTTTGCATCACTCTCTCTGTGTCCTTAACATTTTGGACTAGACTGCAGTGCCATTGACAGCTCTTCTCTCATGCCAGACTCCATCCCTCTTCCCTCTGTAACTTTGAGTACATCACTGCACTTTTAAACATTTACAGTGTGGCCAAGAGCTGCAGCTGGGGACCATATGTCCTTTGAGAATGTTGAGAAAAGCAGATGCTGAACGGAAAATTAAATAATAACTTCAGATAACATCGTTCTGGGAAGCCAAATCACCCCAGAGTAGTTTTCTTTACAGGTGGAAAGTTAAGAAAAAAATTCTTTAGAATAAATTCAGCATCTGGCTATGTGTGGCTAGTGAAGTCTGCTAACCCAGGTGCTCCTTTGCAGATGCACCACTCTGTTTAAGCCTGATTTAGTAAAGGGATAAAACCAGAGTGTCTCAACTGCAGTAATGGCAAGCAAAACGTCACTCCTGCTCTTGGAACCCAAGCCACAAGTTCTCCCACTCGCCACAGGAGCTGATTCACAGGGATCATACAGGGACTGTATGAGCCACTGCACTGGGCTGTACTCAGTCACTGCTTGGTGGAGTTTTTGTTCCCTCTGGAGAGCAGATCCCAAGTATAGGGAGAAATTTGGTGGGCTGCAGTACACAGTAAGGCAGAACACTGTGCATAAGAATTCAGGAATGCAGCTTGCATGTTTGACAGCTGTATTTCTGTAAATCCCCATTTAGCTTTCAGGTATCTAAAGTACTAAACCCACTTATTTGCAGTGATTTGTTTCAGGCAAACACTAATGACTGTTCTTCATGTCTCACATTACCCAGGAACTGACTATATCCTACCCCACTTAGACTATACCTCTTTAGGTGAAAAATAATGATCTGTGGTGCCTTGGTTATGGAGGCCTTTACTGTTGCATCTTGGTTGCCTCCACACCAGTAGCAGTGGATCTGGTTATTCCGAGTCAGTGTGTCTGGCTGAAAAAAGCATTCCAGGCAGTCCTGTCAAAGGAGGAAAAAAAACCCACTTGATCAAACACATCTCCCTCCACCCCTGTAGGTGCTAAGCAAAGAGATGGATTTGCTGTAGGGAGAGGTCTCTTCAGAGCTCGCATTACAAATACATTTGCAAGACAAAGCAGCCAAGATTGGCTTCCTTTCTCCTCCCAAGGGGGAAATACTTGGATGAGTGAAAGAAACCCTCATGGCTGCTATTAAATGATACTAACATCCCTCATCCCTTGGCAACTTGTGAGCATTGCTCCTGTAACCTTACCAGCCTCCATGGTTCTGAGGGCAGTAAAGAAATCCCGCTTCCCTAAGGACCAGATCCAAGACTATGCATCAGTGCCCAGGAGACCAAAGTAACTAAACCCCTTTCCAATAACACCTATTAGTCTAAGCCACTACTCCCACATGGAGCAGAAACCAGCACGCA
>NW_008239758.1:3034912-3041492 GCF_000691975.1 Corvus brachyrhynchos | reverse complement strand
CTGGGGTGGAAGGGATGGGCAGGGAGAGGACGGTGAAGCTCTCGGGTCTGTCAGCGAGGGCTTTGCATTTCAGACACCTGATACCGTAACTGAGCTGTCCCTCAAATAACTTTGTTATAATAGATGTGCCACTGCCACTCCCTGTGCTTGCTCCTGCATCAGAGCTGTGTCTTCCTTGGCTTGGCTATACAGAAGAAAAAAACCAAAATGCAGATAAGCAACTGTTTGAGAAGTGCTTTCACTGGGTTTTAATAGTTGCTGCCCACTGCCTGAGTAGGTTAGGAGTTAGTCTTGCCACAGAACTTGGCTCTAAAATGCTGCTACTTTACTTGATGTTTCATACATGCAGAGTATAATTGATTCCTTTACAACAATTCAGACATTTGACAGCATTAATTGCTTGAAAAGCTCTTCATCAGTGGCTCTGGAGGGGAGAAAGACACGGGGGCATGGCAGACATGAAGTTTGCAGGCAGAGGAGAAAGTGGAACAACATTAAGTGTGGAAGGAGCAAGGAGAGGGAGAGGTTAGGACAGTGAAGCTACACACAGCATTGTCATTTAGGTTGGGGCTGCAGTTTGATGGAGCATTAGACAAGAAGCAGATTAATAATTGTGTGTACATGGGTATGAAACAAAGGTAGAAAAGGACAGTTCTTAGCGGCCCCATCATGGAGTTTAGAAGAGGATGATAGGCAATTATTACATGGATGCAAAGTTATGAGATGCAGAGGAAACAGCTGCAGTTCCCAAAACACCACAGCTGGGCTCTTACCTCCTTGAAAGCCTCGTGGAGGTCATCCAGCACACAGATGAGAAACTCCTGCGCATCATGCTGAGTCCTCCTGCTAAAAGCTGGGTACCGCTTCCCAAAGACAGAATGAAAAGCCTCAGGGGAAACATAGTCAAACTCTCCAAGCCACATATCGGATATTAAACAGCCAAAGGCAGTTGCAGACTCCCCAGTCTCCCTTGGAAAAAAGGGGAGAGTTTCAGGTGAAGTATGAAAAAACAGTGTCAAATAGGAGCACAATACAGAAACTTAGATGCAGGCACAGTACAGCTCTGACAGCTGTCACTTGGCTTGAGGGACTCTGCAGATCCCAGAAAGTTGTAGGAATCATCATCAAACTGGCAAAAAAATATCATGCTGAGGGACCCAGCAAGGAAACAAGCTGGGCTCTCAAAGGAGAAGGAAAGCAGCTGGTGGCCAATCTGACTGGAAGTGCCTGGAGGGAGCTGACAGGTGCCTGCCTTGGACATCCCCATGGCAACACGTATCCTTTGGAAGGAAAATAGTGCCAAACAGAAAAATCTCAGAGCTGTGAACAAACCAACTCACTCATGCAGGGCTGTGTTCCACCGTCCTGAGAGGAAATACTGCACGAGGGGGGTCAGGCTGCAGAGGCACTGCAGCACCGCGTTCATGTAGCACGTGTTCTCCAGGTTCTGCAGCCCCGTGAGCCCCGGGTGCTGGCTGCTCATATCCTCCAGCTGTTCCTTGGGGGAATACTTCCATCTCCATGCCATCCTTCCACCTACTACAAGAAAAATCTGCAACAGTGGAAATCTAAAATGCTACGGTTTCTTCTTTAAGAATTACATTCACATTTGTTTTTACCAGATCAATAGTGGTGAAAACTCTTCATCTTCCACACTAAGCTCTTTCCCATATGGTGAGATACATCATTAAGAGGTATTATTTAAACACCTGAGCTTTTAGAGTTATTCCTAAAATTCCATTTACTCCATACATAATTACTCAAAAACAACAGTCACCTGTGAATAGCCATCCTTAAGCATTTTGCCCTAAAGGGTGCATATTACATTGTATTTCTTTTCCTCGGGGGCACAGTACTTACCTATTTTCTAAAGCCATAGGTTGCAGTTCAGATGCTACTATAAACAGGTTGCTCCTCAGATGCTACTATAAACAGGTTGCTCCTCAGATTTTTGCTATAAAATGCTACTTAATTCATGTTAAGAAAATTTCAGTAGGTTTGTTTTCTGGCTGCACCAGTCTGTCCTGGACCAAACTGTCCCCATCCCCAATCAGGCGGTCAAGAGGGTGAACACAGACCCTACACCACCCACATGTGCTCACTGATGTTGCTGGTCTCTTTTAGAGGCTGCTGTTCTTCTCTGAGGCAGGACAGAGAACTCTAAACCTGCAGCAACCTGTGTAGAGCAAAGATGAGCCGTGTTCCGTCCTGTGTTCCATCCTGGCCCCTTGGCTGCTCCTGCCCCAGTCCCCTTGTGATGTCACTTGGTTACGTTGGGCAGGGGAACACACCTGGCTGGACCTGCCTCCATCTCCTTCCATGTGCCAGCCAGAACAGAAAACCTGGGGAAGAGAGGGCCACCCACCCATTCCACTGAGCAGAGAGCTTCGGCCCAACACACCTTTATCCATGTTTGCTCATACTTGTATTAGGATTTATTATTGCCATGCTCTGCTGGAAGGGCAGGGGTGACCGAGGGTGTTGACCATAAAAGGATGGAGCTACCTCAAACCATCATACTGAATTCGTTTCCTGGTGTTCTGAAGATTTTCCTGGGGGGGAAAAAAAAGGCATGGCAGACAAGTGGCTTTTAATTAGGTACATTAGTGGAGTTCATCTCTGAATCCCATATGCCACTGAAGAGCAGCAGTTTTTCCCTACTTAACAGGTAACTTAGGAAGTATCCACAGAAGAGGCCCATGAAATGATTTTAAAAACCCCCTAATCATCTTACTTGTTAAACTTCAAGCAAAGGATGTCTCCAGCACTCCTGGGACAGCTGTTGCTGCTATTAATCTCCCAAACTGGGTATCTGCAAACTGAGACACAAAAGCAACACCCTCCCCCCTGCCCCTACTCAAAATCTGCTCTAGTTTTGTAAATGAAACTGGATATGTTCATTCCCACTTTTTCCAGAACCTGAATCAAGACTTTGACTCACTATTTTAATGTAACACTCTACACAAATCCACATCAGTGCTACCAACTGCAAGCTCTGGGGCTGAGAATGAACTTCCCATTACTCTCACCACAAAGTGGATTACTTGCAAGGAGTACTGTTAATTGTGAAAAGAAAGATTAAATCACCAGAACATTTTTCAGAGGCATTATTGCATGTTAAAAAAATCCTATTTTTTTCCCAACTGGTCTTTTAGGAACATTCAATATGAACTGTTACTACCAAGTTTCCAGCTGTAGTCTTTTCCCCTCTCTAAATTCCTGCAGTGTTAAGAGTTATGGCATTAGTGTAAAAAAGAATTAAAGAATTAAAGTGTAGGAAGTCACTGTTGCAGGATTAAAAACCAAACCCCTCCTTTTCCAAATCAAAAGGCTACTGAGCAGCAGCTGAAGGAAAAGCTCCCCAGTTGTGTGTTTTGCCACAACGCATCTGGGATTGGTTTTCTCTGAAATGTTTCACCACCTAAATATTGCAACAAAGCAGTCAACAATGCTGATTTTGGTGGATTAATTAAAAGTCTAAATTATGCAGCTTATTTATTTCCCTATATGAGAAATACTCTTTTAAATACTCTCCTAGTAGGAAAGTCACTGAAGCATTTCAGATTTTCACTAAAAAATAATTAGAGAAGGTTTGAATTATATTCCTGTATTTAAAAGCTAGGTTCTAAGAAGATATGCCAATACTTTAGTTCTTAGATAGTTATCAGAAGTTCCAGTGCTTCTGCTTTCCTCCTCTTTGGTAATCTAAAGGAAATTTAAAAGCTAAAGGATCACAACTCCTCCCTTTTTACAGAACATTTCAAGACTGATGAGGTTTCAGTAGAGGAGTGACACTTGATGTGCTCAAACAAATTTAATTTCATGGAATAATCTTCATGTTCCTACTGCCCAACATCAGCAGGATGTGGCATTGTCCAGAGTCAGGCTACTTTTTTTTCAAACCAACTTGTTTTTTCCCTTTGCCACCACACTTTTCCAATGCCTTCCCTGAAGGATACTTGACATTTATAATTTTTTCTGCAAGTATGGATCAGATCTCTTCTGAAAGTTACACATTTCTCCCCCCTCAGTTTAGACATACACTCCTCATGTAATTCTAGCTGTAAGTCACACAGAGGAAGCTACTGCTCATGCCAGGGAGATGTACAGAAATATGAACGGTGGTCTTAGCTCCAAGTCTTACAGGCATTTCCCAACCACATTTTCCCCTTTTGGTCTTGAAAAGCTTCAGGCCTGAGTCACTGCAAGACTGAGCAGAAGAAACACTCCCCATGATCACTCACACCCATCACAAGGTGGTCACATCTGTTTATTTTGCTAAGAAATGAGTCACAAGCAGAACCACTGAAGACCAATAACATGGCTAAAATTAACTGTGCGTAGTTAAGTATTTGTCAAGAAACAGAAAGCTTCCCAGTTTTCACTTACAATTTTCTCAATATGTTTTTCTTCTTTCATACGCTGAATTTGGTCACATTTTCAAAACAGCAGAGGCTCCTCTAGAAATCTCTCTCCATCTGCAGAGCCAGTTACAGACTCGGTGCTGCTGTTACTTGGCATTAGAAAGGTGCAAGTACATCTCGAATATCTGCCCATTCCCTCCCAGCAACAGGAGGAGATGCCATCAGGCATCTAAGAAGCAGCTCCTAATTAAACACTGTGAAGAGCTATTTTTGACTCATTAACTCATTAACCCCCTCACATGTGTTTGACAACTATGACAGTTTTCACTTTTTTACCTCCCTAGTTCCTGGTGTTGGCCAAAGTTGTGATACCTCAAAGGCAAACAACTGCCTTGATCCAGCACAGCAAATCCTACTTTTCTGCATAAAGAGTTACTTAAGTTCACCAGAATAACCTTTCAGACTGAGACGGAGAGCAGAAGTCTGTAAACAAGAATAAATTTATTTTAGATTCTTTAAAGATTTAATGATATACAAAATGTATACAGTATTATATCCTTATAACATTTTACCTTTCCCCATCAAACATAAAACACCATTTAAACAACTATTGTGTTCGTGCCTTAGGTCTGTATCTATAAGATACACTACTGAATAAAAAATTTATAGAGCTATATACTGCCCTTTTAATTAAAAATTACAAATTAGTACCTATGTAACAAAAAAAATCGCAGCATGAAACTTCAGTTGGACAACAGGTTCTTTTCTTGCTGAATGCTCAACAGTATTTGGGACAGTTAAATTACATTTTATTGGCATGAAGGTGCATTGCAATCTCCCGTACTTTACACAACGCTAATCCAACCCTAGTCTCTCATAAGTAAGTACCACAAATAACATAACATTAAAGATGTTTTCTACACAATTTTAAATACATTTACAAGTTATGTGTACATTCGGTTTCAATATACTCATTTTAGGAGATCTTTGGAAGGCAGAACTTCTGAAGCGGTCACTACATACGTACGAGGGAAAGCACTTCCAACTTGTGTTCTTACAAGGCAACTTATTTGGACCAGCACAAACTAATTCTTCTATTAAATATGATTATACCAGTCTATCATGGCTTTGTTACTATTTGACAGTGACTTGATAAAATTGAAATGTGTAAAACAAGAAATTTCATTATGCACAATTCAGGCTCTATTTCACAAAACAAAAACAACCAAGCCCAGCTTTACAGTCATGAAGCTGATAGAATCCTGATTCAGGAGACTCTCTCTCTTTTGGAACAGATCAAGTTCCTACCTTCAGCTTCAGTCTATTTGCATCCTATATACACCTCATTTGGCTCTGTCCTCTTCAAAAGGCCAGATTAAAAGACACCTGGTGAGAAAACATGAGTGGAACACTTCCGAAAACACTCTAAGAATACTCTGGCATTACAGAGGTAGGTGCTTTCTCCTGGTTTTGCTTATTGACAGTAAGACAAATGCCAAAAAGACAAATGCTTTACCTTAAAACATCAACTACCAAAATCCTTTTGGTGGAAGGCATATTTCCCACCACAGGACTACAGGAAGAAAATCCTCCACTAAACCAAAATAAAATAAAAAATAAAACTTTCTGCTTAAAAAGCCCCTTTAAAAACACATCTTAAATACTTGTCATCCACCTTTAGAATGATCAGCTGCCACGCTGCTCTGTAGATGGTTATCACAAGTCGTAAAATCCTTAGATTATGGACCAGCCAAAATTCCACTTATAAGACAGTAATCCTTGTTTTGCCAAGTCTTCGTTTCCATTAAAGTGAGGGAAAGGTAAGTGACAACTTTGTGAGGTTCCATGAAGTTTGAACAAAGCCATGAGTTGGTCACATCATCAGAGCATCAGCCGAATAGAATTGGCCGGATCGGAATCTTTGGTGCAGCTTCCAGGCTGAATTGTCAATTCAGGGGCATCGTCCTGAGGAAATATGATCTTGTCAGGTGTGTAATCATTCCTCTTCAGATCTGTACAAACAGAACAAAGTCACAATGATTACTATTTCTTGAGCTATTTGAGTCAAATTACAAAACTGCTGTTTATTACTTGTTCCACTTTCACAGCATGCCTTGACTATTTCATTATGTTTCATACAACATCTCATGACATAGGTGTCTCAGGAGGAGGGATACAGCAGCTCTTACCAGGAAGTTTCAGTTTCCTGCAGCAGG
>NW_008239758.1:2999425-3034888 GCF_000691975.1 Corvus brachyrhynchos | reverse complement strand
TTGCATCCTCTCCCAAATTGGCCGGACCAAACACCATATCATATGACCTTAGAAATAAAGTGCACATAAACATCACTTAAATGTGTTTTCCCTTTCCAGTGAAAATTTTATAATATTCAGTCTTTCTTTACCCTTACCTTTTTTCCCCAGCTTTTATCACAGAGGGATCTGTCAAATTTTCACCAACACCTTCAGACAGCACATGAAGAAAAAGTTAAATCTGATACATTTCTGATTACATAAATACATTAATATTAAAAAGCCTTGGAATCCTTAGCTATGACTTCTCAGCTTCTCCAAGAATAAAAAGAGAAAAAACCCCACAACAAACCCAACCCAAACTATATGTGATTCTCTACCCTTAAAAAATTGCTCCTAAACAAGCACTTGGTACTTCTCAGATTTCTTCCACCTATTTTTTGCATTTCCTATCTTGAGTTTTCACCCATGAGAAAAACCTCCTATACAGTTCTCACTGCCAGAATACCTGGCACAGAGTTCAGGATAAAACCAGCTTATCACATTGGTACTGCACAAATGTGCCAAGAAATAGCATCTTTTTATGGCACATTTCATTAGGAAAAGATGTATATATATATAAAATATTTATATTTTCCATGTTGCTGTAAGATTTAAGACCACATTAAAGCAACAAAGCTGGTGAAGGGTCTGGAAAACAGGTCCTGTGAGGAGCATCTGAGGGAGCTGGGGGCATTCAGCCTGGAGAAAAGGAGGCTCAGGGGAGACCTTATCACTGTCTAGAACTACCTGAAAGGACCCTGTAGCCCAGTGGGGGATGGTCTCCAGCAATGGGACAAGGAAACGGCCTGAAGTTGCACCAGGGGAGGTTGAGATTGGATATGAGGTAAAATTTATTCACTGAAAAGGTTGCCAAGCACTGGAACAGCTGCCCAGGGAAGTGGTGTAGGCACCATCCCTGCAGGATTTAAAAGATGTTTTGGGGTGGCACCTGGGGACGTGGTGTGTGGTGGACTCGGCAGTGCTGGGTAAAGTTGGACTCGACGACCTTAGAAGTCCTTTCCAATCTATATCATTGTATGGTTAAATAAGAAAATCATAGATTCAAACTAACTAGAAGAAGCAGCACTAAATAATGCTTGTTATTTACTACAGGAATACAAATTCTTAGCAAAGTGCTATCAAAAGAAAAACCTGCATACACCTTGGCCCCAACCCCAGTTTCAAAGTCAGGGCATTACCTTGCAGATCTAGTACCAACAATTCTCCTCTTGTGTACTCGTATGTCCAGTGGCTGAAAGCCAGCATAACCTCCTCCAGCATGTTAGTTGGGATTATCTCATCACCATTATTGTTGTTATATTTTCTAAACTCTCCAGTCATGCACTCTTCAACTGCAAACCACTGGCCAGCAGAGTGGCAATATAACAGGAAAACTTCCAAGAACCTAGTAAAAAGCATACTTAATGAATATAATTCCAAAATAAATGACAGATCTATCATTACTATTAGATTTTTATTTGATTTGCTAACGATTTAAAGGTTTTTAAACCATTATACAAAGCCATTTAGATGATTACAGTATATTAGAATCAGTGCAGAAAGTATCAGTGGGAAATACTGCCAAGGACAAGTCTGCTTGCCACATTGACAGCAATATTCCAAATATCCACATGTGAGTATCTTCATATATTTGATGCATCTGCCAGCAACCCTGTAGGCCTCCCCCTGAGCCAAAAGCATGCACCATAACAGCAGCTTAAACACACTCACCTTGGAGAGTATGGGATGGATTTGGGCTTCATCTGGTTGAATGCAAAGGTCAGCTTCTGTGCTGCTCTCTGCTGCTGGATTTCCTGTGAGTCAAACCCACACTCCATTAGCTGCATTACAGAACAGGGAACAGCAGAGAGCCAAGCAGGCAGTGGGAACAGTGTCTGTTCCCCCAAGACAGGGCAACAGATTACTTGCTTTTTAAATGATGTCTATATTTTAAGAGTTTGAGCTCTTTGATTAAATAACCCATTCTGGAGCAGAGTTTTTATCCCTTCTGCTCATACAGAATTCCCAGAGTAACCATTTTTTTTCTACTCTAGTAAGTATATACTAGTTTACAGGTGGAAAAATGATTCCTGTTCAACATGTAATGCCTGTCCATGTTTAATAATTGACAAAGATAGAACTTACTCTCAAGCACAAGTGCAACACAGTGTCTTCCTTATAAATGCTTGACCAAGTATTGACAACTTCAGGAAGAAAAGACTTGATGATATAGAGATGTCCTGATTTCAGGATATCATATTCTGACCACGTGCAGACGACCTTGAGAGCTCGACGTAAACCTCCTCCCATCTCCTCTTTACTTAAAAATTCAATTTTAGCACAGAGTCCCAGTTGTGACCAGGAGGACATGCTGTTGTTCAGGATGCTGGGAGAACTTTCTTCAAGGCGATACACAGTGACTGGTTCACCTATGTGGCAGCACAAAAAGAATTACTGAATTGGATTTTCCAAGTTTAATACTAAAAGCACTGAAAACCTATGATTTCTTACAACAAGTTGCAATATTAAGTCATTACAAACATCCTGAATTAACAAAAAGTTTAAACTGCCCAGTAGGACAACCCCTCTCCAGCTTTTCACAGAGATGCAAAATTTGTCCTCCTATTTAGACCTATTAATGACACTGCTCAAACAGCACTAACACTGAACAAATGTTTGTTTACAGTTTATACAAGTGGAGACAACTTTAAGGGATCCTTCCAGAATAGTTTGTTATAAAACTGTTAGTACAATACTACCATCACTGTAACACCATTTCTGAGGACAACTATAATTAAATCTACATTTCATAATCAAGTGAGTTGTCCTAGAAAAGATGTCATACTCACATATATTTCTGAGTGTTCTAAGACAGAGCCTAGACTTCTTTTAGTTCATTAAGACTTCAGTTTCACACTTGCTGTGAGAAACTGTGAACTTTGCTTTGATCCTTCTATATTAGAATGATCAAACCAAATTCCATATAAGGTTTGCTTTTCTCTTCTTCCCCAAAAGACCACAGTGAACCAGCAACAAGAAATACAGTTCTTACCTCTTGGAGGCACAGGAGTGAATGGAATGCTCTGTGATAATCTCATCAGGTTATTTCTTTCTACAGCTAGAGGAAAATTGCAGCATTTGTTGAAGTTTAAGGATTTAGAAGTGTCAATAAAAATACAAACATTAGTTCATAAGAGGGACTGACCTGAGTAATAGTAATTGATATCCATGATGGGCTTGAAAGGAGAAGCAATGCCTGAAAAGAGATTAAGGAGAAAAAGGAAGAAAAAAAGAGATATTCTTGCCACTAATTTATGTACTAAAATACCACACGCAAAGAACAACTGCCAAGTAAGTACAGTTTGAAAAGCATCTGCTGTGCAGAAAATTAAATATTGCACTTAGGTCTTTAGTACCTCGGGGAAAAAAATAAAAATTGTAGTGCTTAATGATATGTGGTTTATGAAAAATTAAAAAAAAAAAAAATCGCAGTATTGTGTGTCCATTAAATTCCAAATTACCATCAATTAAATACATTGTCATGCAAGACCCAAGCAGTTGGTTATATACAAAAATCCCTCACCTTTACAGCAGAAAGGAAACTTACCATTCAATGCATCTTCTTCCGATGGCCTGTGAAATGCCACAAAAACAAGTCATCTTCAAAACTTACTTTGTATTCCCTGCTTTTGACACACCATCCTAGGTCACCTTGTTAACCTCACAGTACCACTCTTATCCTGTTATCCTATTTTTCAAGGGCAGTACAGGCTTCTTAATTACAAAATAGTAATGGAAAGCTGTTAAGTAATCTCGTGTTTTTAGAGCTACACTTTAAATACCTCCAAGTCATGCACAACATTATGTAAAGTTTGCATCACAAGAGCTCGTTCCCACAGAGGTGCTTTAATTAAAACTTGTTCACAACGGCTTACCCTTCTGTTATCAGATAAATAAGGTAATGGCTTTAAGAGTTAACTCAGAGGGTAATTGTTAACAAGAGAAACGTCTGCACGATTGCAGAGGTGGTTACAGTTTGAAAGGTTGAGTAAAGACCTTTACCAGGAAGAGAGCTGCTCACCAAGTGTCAACACAGTCATTTTCATGTTTTGCCCTTCAACATGTGTCACCATTAATCTAAACCGAACCTGTCAAAGCACGGTGAGAGCTCAACATCACCCACCCATGAGCCCCTGCAGGCCTGGGAGCCAACCCAATCCTAGGCTGCATCCAAGAAGAGTGACCAGCAGGTTGAGGGGGGTGATTCTGCCCCTCTGCTCTGCTGTGAGAGACCCCAGCTGGAGCACTGTGTCCATCTCTGGGGCCCCCAAGGTAGGAAGGACCTGTTGGAGAGGGCCCAGAGGAGGCCACAAAGATACTCCAAGGGCTGGAGCCCCTCTGTTCCAGAGACAGGCTGGGAGAGCCTTTCAACCCAAAACATTCTATGATGATCCCATGATTCCTGTGAACACATTTGGTCATTTATTAGGAAAAAAATTTCAAACTCGGTGGGGTTTTTTTTGCATTAAACGCAACTAAATACCACTATAGCCAAAGGCAACCAAAAAGAAAAACAGATCAAAATACAGAGTGATAAAATTGCTCCATTAGTAGAAAGCTTACTTACATTTGACTGCTATTTGAAGGTCTGCCTTGTAGCCAATCCTTTGAAACAATGGAAAGGAAAAACAAAGAGGGCTTCAGTTAAGGAAAGCACATTATATTCAGCTGCAAGCGGGGTGGGTGGCAATGTGTTTTAAGCTCTTGCAGTACAGCCTGTTTATTGGAAATAAACCAGGCTGTACTGAACTGCAGTTGAATGGAGAGACCCAAATACAACCGAGAAATGGTAACTACAATTAAAAGAATAAATAAGGCTATATATTCACTACTGTTTCATGGATTATATAAATAATTCTTTTCCTTAAAAGAAAAGAATTTTGGTTTTTTCTACAAACAGAAAACAGCATGGATTTTCATAGTGAGAACATACACAACTTCTTCCCTTAGTGAAAACAGGTCTCCTGTTGCCTCCTAGAACAAGCAAGTCCACAAATCAGTATTATTCTTTATCTGTTTCTTCTCCTTTTTTTGTTCAGCTTCTAGTTCTGCTCAACAATGTCACAGAAGGTCGATACAAACCGTCAGTAAGGCTGCTTTAGAGTCGACTTGCTGAGTGTCTTCACTCGATGCTCTCCTGCTCTTGCTGTACACTGCAAATGAAGGAGATTTGTAACTGGATAAAGAATGGCGCATGTCACTGTCACCTATTTCCTAACAGTGAACAAATAGACAGCTTTTATGAGATAGCTCTCACAAAAAAAGCCTGACCCATAACTATCTGATCTTTAAAAGGAGCTTACAGTCCTAACTAGATCACGTTGTTTTTTACCACTCTGGCTGGCTGTGGCAAATACAAGGTAACAGAATTGAACTGCCATGGCTAGAAGAACCACAAGAAGCAGAAGAAGATTCAAGTACGATCAAACATGAAAATATTTCAAGATGATTTAAGCTTTTGTGTTTCCTTTGCATCTTCTTAGGATATCCATTAGCAAGGCAAGTTAGGGACAACATTAGGTCACCTGAACAGAGACCAGACTTACACTGCTCTGAGTGGGCTGTCAGAGGGTCAGTAAACCCACCACAAGAACTGGATTGTCGTAGACCACTGTCAGTTTGAAGACCCTACCAAAAAAAAAAAATTACATTTACCATCAGTCATTATCATTATTGCTTTCAACTACTACTCTTGGACCACAATCTGCCCAGTTTCTGCCCAGAATCCAGGATTCTTCAAAACTTCTGGATGTACTTCAAATACCTCACTGCACAGAAATGCACATGTTGAATGCATTAATTCAGTTAAAATGCTCTCCTCACAGCAGCCACCAGCTGTAACATTTTCAGGCACACATTAGGACTCCTGACCCACACCAAAAGAGTTCTTTACAAGGGAATGTTGCAACAGGATACAACTACAGAAATGTCCATTACACCGGATCCCTACAAGCACCATGTTCAGCTCATCTGTCTCATCCCTTTGTTGGCTATCAATTCTCATACAAGAATGTGGCTCTGGCAGAAACTAAAGTTCAATTTAGTTAAACTAGAATTTAAGTTCCACTTAAAATAGGAACAAAACACAGTAAACCCTTGCCACATAAAAACGTACTGGTTATGAATGGAATTTCCTCATGGACATACTCCTTCATAGCAATTACACATTATTGGAATATATACTGAGGTGGTTAACTTTTGACAAAAAAGTATTTCTTTTGCAAAAAGGGAGAAAGGTCACAAACTAGGACTGTGCATAGAGTGACACAGGGCTGGAGCATTCCTCCCTACTCATCTATTAACTCCAATGGTTACCTGAATGAAATAGAAAAATTCACTGTGCCCTGCTTTTGATTCCTAGATTTATAACAATTAGGAAGTTGTTACCACCCTTTTTCACCCTTCCCTCTTACAGAATACACCCCACACACCTAAACACATACACAGGCCTCTGTGTGTGTCCAAAATGTGTATCTAATGTATGATTGTGTGCATGAAGAGTATTTCTTTACATCCCTAAACACTAAAACTATTTAGACCTATGTCAAGGAAACATCCAATTTACAGATAATGAGAGAAGAACAGAGACCCGTGTCTTTACTAAAGAATACTTTTAGTATCTGTCAAAAATAATGTCCCTAATAAATGGAAACTTTCTTTACATACTTGAAGTCTGGTTGTCTCTATACCCTCCAATATAGCTTTTTTGAAGTCTTCCTGTTGCTCCTATCAAAGAAACAAAGTAAATTGTTAACAATAACACCAAAAAATCTGTGTCAAAAATACACACAAAAAGCTTTTATCCTTATCAGAAGGAGTAACTGAGAACAGAAACCCTGCAAATGGTCATAATGCAATTCTCAAGGTACATTCTCTCCTGAATGCATGATAACTGCAAACAGTAATTTGTATGTACTAATTCAACAGCTACACAGAGAAAACTAGTTCATATATATATATATATATACACACACACATATATATACATATACACACACTATAGTACTTGGAAGGCAGGTTTGTTATGATTAATCACTTTCCATTTAGTCATTTTTATTATTCTTAAGGAAGCAGAAATTACTCATTTTAGTTTATGACAAATTTATAAGAAAAGCTTTTTCTTCTTGGAAGCATACGGAACAATTTTTGTCCCTTTTGAAAATTATATGCACTGTCATCTTGCTCTATAAATTATAATGTAAATCACTCTAGCCTTCCCAAAGGCTGATCTTGAAATTTATGAGTGTAAAACGTTTAATTAAACACTAATTATGGGATACTTAATTTTATCTCAATTCACAGTTGTCATCATCTTAACTTTCATAACTTCAGAGCTTGTTTATTATTTCATGAGTATCCTGTTATGGAGCAAGAGTACTTGATGGCAGTTAAGGTTACATGAGTCTTCACTGGATTTGTTTTTTTGTAGTCATGAAACAGATGCAAAGTGCAGTCTGCAAGGAATGTGTAAGTTTTTTGATTATATTTGGTCTTAGACTTTTTCCAAACGAACTGTGACATTACAGTTTAAAAGAAAGTGACCCCCACTAATATATCTGACAAAGCCTTTCATGCTCACCTCGATATCAACACTTCTTTCCTTCATTTTGCTGGCTGCCTCTTTGAACCGCTGGAGGTCCATGCTGTCTCTGTGACCTTTGACACAGTGAATTCAAAAAGAGTATTCAAAATCAAAGGCAACCTCCAGTGTTCTGACCATGCCAATAGTTTGCATCACCATAGCAAAGGGTTACAAACCACCTAAGGTCTGTGTGCCTGTTTGCACTAGGAAAGGCATTACAAACACGCTAAAGTAAAGATCAGTGTAACAATATATTGATATGAGACTATTGCCTTGCCCGCACTGAGGTGTGGAGCACCACAATTCAAAAAGTAAAGCTAACGTTTTAAAACTTTACTCAAGCATATGCTCCTCACAGGAAAGGAACAAGGCCTGAATTACAGTACTTTTATGTATGCTTGACAAATGAAAGAGAAGTAGACAGTTTCCTGGAGGTAGCTTTTACAACATACCCTTCATCCTCCCAGCTGCAAGAAATACTTTTCAGAATTTTCCCAAGCATGTGGCTTTATAATGAACAAAAATCTATTTGGCTTCACAACTGAAACCTGCACGGTATCACAAGTGTTGTAAATTGTGGACAGTAAGAAGGAAGGGTATGTTCTAAATACTAGAGGTGTCAGAGGACCATATACAAAAAATCTGGCTCCAGTAAATAAGTATAGTTAGTATTCAAAGTTATTAGTGGTGAAGTACATTTAAAGATTAGATAAGAGCTGTACAATCACTGTCCATAATTTCTGTTTAGCCTTGCTTTCTTTTTTCAACCATAAGGCACTTGTAAACAAATAGCTAATGCAGGTAACTTCTTAGAAATCCAAGTTTCACAGCAGTAGAATAAACTCTTGTCTAGAGATTTAAATTTATACAACCTCAGCAAATCTCTGGAAAACACTGAGACATTCCTAAACAACTAGGGCAAGACAACCCCTCTCTGCAGGCAACCTGACAATTCCAGATTACAATCTTCTACTAAACACTAAGCATACTTAAAGCATTATCTACTTTACAGGGATCAGTTAGTAAACCCACACCTGTATTTTGCAATGAATCTGCCACTGTTTTACCATTCAAATATGTAGGTAACTAACCAAAACCATCCACTTTTTTCCTATTAAGCAGAACTTGAGGGGAGGCAAAATGTTGTATTGAATTAAAGGACTTTGGAAGCTTCCAAAATGACTGCCCCAACATAGGTTAGCCTAGGCAACAGTGGGAGATCCCAGTTATAACAGTGCTTAGAAATATAGTATAGGAGGAACCCTCAGCTTGACACAGATACCACAAAGATATTTGTCCAGGACTCCACCAGCCTGAGTAGTGTTCTGTAGTTACGTCAAGAAATAGACAATATTTTTGATTTATGCAATCAGAAGGTAGGAGCTTTATAATGAGTCACAATAGGTTTGTCTACAGTGCCCGTACCAAATTGTACAGCTGCTAATTGCCCAAAGCTGCTATACTCAACAACTGGATAATGTTTTTTCAGAAAAATATTGTCTATGTGACAGAATTATGGAGAAATTGTAATTTCAGTTAAAAAAAACATTCAAGCAACATAGGGAAATTAGAGATGTTAAATGCAAAAAAAGCAGAGCAAAATGGTAGAATAAAGTCACCTGCAACCGGAATACACCCAAAATACCATACAATTCTTGGTAAGTCAAACCTTGTGGCTTAGATTTGGTCCACAGTTTATGAAGCAGTCCCATAAGGATGTTAGAACATAAATCTCGGGTTTGCAGTTCCATTGCATGGACATGCTGACTTTTGGAAAGTTCATCTTTAATATTCAATTTTCCACGTGAGCCGCAACAGTTGACTGTTGACATCAAGTCGCCCGTTGACAAAGAGAACTTCGTTTGGGGCTTGTTCTTCGCTAACTTGACAGGGGACTGGTGAGCACATTTGTCAACTCTGCAGCTGTAGTTATCATTAGTGTCACTCTCATCATGAATAAAACCACAATTAACGTATCCTCCATTTTCAACACAAGGTTGGGTGAAAGCAAGGCAAGCAGAGCCAGAAGCAAGAGGATAAGAGCAGCTAATAATGACTTCAGGACATTCAGAATCTACTTTGTTATACTTACCCACAAAAGCACCAAATTCTACATTATTATCTCCTTCTGTAGCCTTAGAGAAAACAGTCTCTTCATGCTTTGCTGAAGATTCCAGCTGACTTTTGCAACTGGGTCGAGATGGAGTGCTAACAAAAAACTTGGCTGTTGGGGATGTTACATGTGGCATGCTGTTGGATGAGTTGCCTAATTTTTTACTTTTACTAGTGGATTTTGAGATCTCTGCAGCCTGTATTCGTTGGCGAAGTTCTGGAGGGGAAACAGCATTTGAAAATAAGGCACTGCCTGAGGAACCTGCCTCTTGGAAGTTTTTTTCTTCTTTTCGGGGAACCAGAGCCAACTCCTGACCAATTGTCTTATGCTGGACTTCTTTGTCATCTCGTATAGAAATGTTACAGAGTAAAGCGTTATTACCCTCAAGGCCTCCTTGTGGAAAAGAGCCAAAGACATTTCCAATGCTGTGCTTCTTCCACACAGATGATCTGAGAGAGCCATCCTCAATGAGATTTTGTGCCAAATGTTTTGAAATGCTCAATTCCCGTGTGATTTCATTATGAACCTTGCTGGCTTCTGAAGCTTTCTGCGCAGTCAGTGTTTTCAGAGTATCCACAGTTAGAGCAGACAGATCCTGGAGGTGGCCAATCTGTGAATCTAAAGACTGCAATGACCTTTTAATGTAGTTGACACGATCACCAACTTCCTTTATCTGAATGCACATTTGTTCCACCCTAAGAAAAATCAAATTATGAAGTGGATATGAAAGGTATTTTTCTCAATACACAAAAGAAACATGATTATAACCCTTTCTGCCCATTTAATCGGGGGGAAACCAACTCTGAAATGTCACAATGATATGACAGTATTGGACTGTTTTGTAGTACAACATTTGTACATACTTCTCAATCACAGAATGAAAACACTTATCAATAGAGAGCCTACAGCATTTTCTGAAATATATCAGTTTCTTAAAACATCACGGGAAACTAAATAATACAATTGCCTCAATTTACTGAGTGCTTCTACAGACCAAGAAGCATCACATTACCAGTTTCTGCATAGCAATGGAAAGATACCATATAAAATTTGCATGAACACTTTATGTTCTTAAGCTGTATTTCTGCCCCCTTAAACTACATTAAAAAAACCTGTAAAAGTTCTAATTCTCTATTCAGAAATTTTACTTGTAAATATTCTACCGTTCAAATGTGACTCGAATCCTCTCCTCACTTCCAGAATGAAATTTATCATCCTTTTCATTGAAATACATCTCAACACACAGCTCTTCAAAATCATGAAGTTTCTTCTGATCTTCTTCTGTCAGGAAGAGTTCTAAAGAGAGATCAACAGTTAAGATGACACATATGTAATGAAGTTGTACAGGTGCTGAAAACTAGCAGTCACAACTCTCCAAAGGGTGTTAACAATAGAGACACAACAAAAACACCCAAACAAACCAAAAAACGCCACCAGAGTGCCACCTAAGACCCTTCCCCTGTCATTGCAAAAAAGTTCTCAAGGTCAAAGACTGGAAATAAAATAAAATGAAAATAGTAATTCTGAGAGGATCTGTGTACAATTTTATCATTCCTTATGCTCCTACCCTTTAATCCCTTTATCTTTGAGGCAGAAGCTAGATTCCTTAGCTGGATTTTATTCTCTGTGGAATTCCCTGCCATTTTTTTTTTTTTTAAAGTTTCAAAGAAGTTTTACAGAAGGAAAAAAAAACCTCTTCTCCATTAGCAGTAACAAGAAATCTCATCTGTTAGTTTGTATCGTAAGTTTAGCTTTACTGGAGATTTCTGGGGGCTGCCATTATACTCTTGAGAAAAGCACAGTGCTTTTCAAAAGAACTACCAATACTGAAAACACAGAAAATGAAGACCCACTTTGACTTTCTTCACAATACACATTATAATCAAGAACACGGCGCTTTTCTGACAGTTTGCTTTAACCATAGCAAAAACATTACTGCAATTTTTTGGGTAACTGTTCATACTTGGCCCATCTGAAGTCTTGTCTGTCTTCCTTCTTTTACATATACAGCAGAACAGGGAAGCCATGTGGCTAAGAATGATCAGTGGTGGAGGCAGAACAGGTTTTTCATGGTAGGCCATAATGAAATGATAGCGCTGATACTTCCACACAATGTTTGAAATTGCCTTGACTTGTAAATACACGTTGCTGAAAGGGAACAGAACAGTATTAACACATCAAGGTGGTTTTTGGGGTGGTGGGGAGTTGGTGCTGTTTGTTTGGTGGTTGTTGGATATTGTTTGCTTTTTTAACACTTTGATAACAATCTTGAATTCTGAAGCCAGTTAACTAAGAGACAAAAGCATGAACTTGTTTTCTGCTGCAAAATTATTTTTGTGGAAGTTGGAAACATGTTCAAGAGAACACCATGATCCAGAGCAAAGAGAGGGTTAAAAAAATTCTCCCATCAGGTAACATCTCAGTACCTTTACTCAGAAATAAATTACAGAGAGATCAAATTTCAAGTTTGCTGAACAAAAAAATTAATTATTTCTAACTAAACCCAGAATTTTGTATCACACCATGTTAATTCTGCAGTCTGCCTTCCTCAGTGTTTGTGAGCTCCTTAAGCTCATAAATCAAACACTTGCAGAGAACTGTTTTAAAAGAGAACTTAGTACAATTGGACTCAATCAACTGGAGAATGTTAAATGAATTTAGGAACAACACTCAATATAAAGACAAAGAAACAATTCTGTTTGTTTTCTGACAAAGAAAAGTTACAAAATGCCTTCAAACTTCCTTGAACTTCTGATTCCCCTGACCTCACAGATGAGATGTGAGCCAGTCACATCACACACTTCCCTAACATAGCCATGGGCTTGCAGTGAGGAGGAGACCAGCCTTGGAAACTGAAAAAACTTTCAGGAAATGGGATTGCTTTGATCTGGCATCAGTTCTTATCTTGTCCTCTTATTGCAATGAAATAGAAACTTGTCAAATTATCAGCAAAAATTAACTATTATCTATATACTCACTTGAAAAATGCAATAAGGAGATTAACCATGATTATATACTGTACAAAGAGGTAGACAGCTTGAAGAAACGGGGTCAACCATGTTCCTGGGCCACAGAGATGAGCAACTTTTTCATCAGAATTATTTGCACATACTGTGTTGGGAAAAAAAGATACAGAGAAGACATGTACATCTTTTAGATCTCCCAGCAGGTATAGACAAACACAGGAAGAAAAAAAAAAGTCACTTAACAGTTTGCAACAACCAACTATCAAGCACTGGTTCTGCAACTCAAAATGTCTCCATGCATTTAGGAACACGGCAGAAAAACACCTGAGAATGTTTCTGGCTGATACTACGCTATAATTATATTACTGGGTTTTTAAAAAAAGCATACTACACCATCACTGCCAAAATTTTGTCATGATAGCTGTGGGGCAGTATTCCAAAATCTTGCTAGGAATAGCCTTGTAAGAAATTGTGATTATGTAGTTTTCATTCTAAGCCAATCAAGTTTAATAAAAGAAAATGAAAAGTCAGGTCACATAGTTACAGAGCTGCAACCCACAAAAGGGAGAAAATCCAATGAATGGAATCAATGCCAACAGTACTGGGAATTTTGTAAGGTTTTGAGAAGACCTTATCAGAGTAAGTTTTCTCTTTACTTGCTTCATAATTGCAGTATCTTACCATCAATCTCATAGGCATAGACTTCACCAAAAATCATCCAGTATGGATGAAACACAATATCTCTAGCAAGAGTCCAAGAGGGTGCCTCATGAGGATACAGTATTGCCTTCCTGGGAACACCAAAACTAAGTAGTACAAGTGCCATAATCACCACAATGTAAAACATGTTGGCCACCTATCAACACAAAAACGTCAGTTAATCCACAGAGGTCCTAAGTATGATCTCACAACTTAAAAACTTTTACAGTGACAGTGTACACTTGAGAAATTCTATGTATTACATAAGGAAAAGAGTCCAGGACACAAATATTCACTCAGAAAATTCTGTCCAATAAAAAGCCCTGTAAAAAAACCCCCAAAACTATTGGGTTTTTTTCCTGTCCTTTCTTACAGTGTATTTAGTATCCTTGGTCAAAGGCAACTGACCGTTTCAACTTGATACTATAGGTACACGAGGAGCAGCTGACAAAGAGAAACATTCCTTCCTAAATGTGCTCAGTAGCTGCACAAAAACCAGAGGCAGAGTTTTCCAAGGGCAGGAACACAGAACCTATGCCTCTTGCAAGAAATCAAAATGAGAAATGAGCAACTTGGTGCCCTTGTTTTTAAGGAATGACAGGGCTCAGTTTTGTAGAAACCATTTTATAGAGGGAAGAAACACAAAAGGCTCCTTCCACATTCACATACACAGCTCTCAAGCCTTAAGATGCTTTTTAACATTTAGAATAGCTACTGACAGTAGAGCTAGGGTATTTAACTTGAAGTTTAAACAATTTTAATATTTTCTGTGTGAGATGCACATAGAGCACAATCTATTCCCAGTTTTCCATAGCACAAAACCATGAAGGTGGTGTAGGATGCAGAACAAGTTAAAAGTTTTGACCTAAAGAGCACAAAGGCTAGAAATAGGACCTAAATGGGAGGCTGAATCAAGACAAAGCCTTCATCATATTCATTTAAGTCTCTGACATCTGAGAACAAAACAGGCCAGAGAAGGAAGATTTGCCATTTTCTTACATTTGTGTGACAGAGACAGCTCCATAAGGGAAGCCTTATGATCAGTGCTTGCTTTGGAACAGTCTAAGTTATATTCCAGCTAGCTAATTCTGCACACCAAGTTGCTATCCTGTTACAGCAGGATAAGAAACTTTTTACTATTTAAAACTATGAGAAAAGTTATAAATGGATGCAGTTGGGAAAAAAATCAGCAACAAACATAGTACTTACCATTTTCCCAATCATCATAACATAAGGGCCAGCCTGTTGATTTACAGCTAGAAAATCCAGTAATCGCACATACCAAAAAATTATATTGAGACAGTAAGTTATTCTTCCAGCAACAAAGACATAATTTTCTCTGTAAGTGTTTTCTCCAAAATTCCCCTTGGCTCCAAATCTTAATGCAAACCCAATAAAGAAAGTGACAATGGCAACTGTGTCACTGATGTTGAAGTAGTCACTGAACCACACTTTGATCTTCTGATTAATCTTCCCAGCCTCCGACATAAAAATCTGTAAAAGAAATGAAGGTCAGGACAGCTCGCATTTATTGCACAGGGACCAAGAGTGAAATACATGAATCACTAGTATTTTTATGCTTGCAAAAATAAAATAGGTTTAAGATAAAGGTATTGCATCACGTACTCTGATGCTTGAAGTTTCTTAGGTTTTCTTGTTTATAGAATAGTTTAAAGCATACTGTTTTAACTGACAAAAAAAGGCTAAAATCCCAGACTGTTACAGGCATACCTCACGAATTTTCTCAATTGCTGATGTGAAAATGTAAGCAATAACAATCCACTCCTGAACAGATGGTAATTCTTCCATTTTTACAAGAACCACAAATGTGTAGAGCATGAGGAATCCTAAGTATGCCAACTGAAAAACCAAATAAAGCATATACATATAATTACTGAAGGATCCTTTACAGATGCACATGGAATCTTTTGATGTGGTATACAATAAAAGCTCCAAGTAGGATTACAGGACTATATTTACCCCTTTAAACAGACAAGTTATTATTTATAAGGAAATACAAACATTTTCATCTTAGAAAAGGAAAAATAGCTGTAATAAGCCATTTATTGTTAGAAAAGCTTTGCTCTTATTACAGCTATTTTCCTTCAGTACAAATTCTAGCATTTCTATTACAGTGATTGAAATGAAGCTGTGCATGAACACTTCAGACTAATAAATGGTTACAGAACTCCTGATAGCAAATAATGAGATTAATTACTCAGAACAGAATTTTAAAAAACCCAAATCACAGGGCACAGCACATGCATATGCAGTTTTATAAAATCAAGTATTTCTCATTTCCTGCTTAGCAAGATAAGGGGTTTTCTGTCTGCTTTTTGCAAAGTGCTTAACATTGATTCAATCAGAGTTACATGTTGGGAAAAGAACCCAAAAACCTGTGCTACATTTCCAAATAAAATACACACTACACACAGAAAAAAACTCACCGTATTAAACCAAAACTTCACAATTGGAGCATGATAAAATGCATAAAACTTCTGTGTAATTGGGAGTCTTTTGGGTTTTGCTGGAGTCTCCATGTCATGCTTTTCGAAAGTACTGTCCAAGATCCTCACTTCTTTAAAAACCTCCTAAAATAAAAGGACTGTTAACTTCCCACACAAAAATACATGCTTTTTGGCACTCAATTTCACTTCTGCTTTGACTTAAAAATGTAAAAAGTGAGGAATACTGTTTTTAATGTCTCCCCCTGCCCCACGTTACCATTGGTATTTCATCTGCTGCAGTCTGGAAGTTGTTCTCACTGTCATCCATTGCCATTTGATGTGCATCTTGAGACTGAGGAATATGTGACATTTCAGCCTTGGTCTTATATTCCAGCAGCAGTATAGCAGGAGGGAGCAGAATACTCAGTATCACCTGGAAAAGATGAAGACTAAGTGTAAATAGTTCACAACTACATTAAAGCATCAGAACACACCAATACACAGAATAGCCTCTGAAAATTAATTATTTAAATTTCACTTGCTTGTTATTTAGGGAAAAAATGTAGAAAATAATTAGTTGTTATTACTTGTATATACACTTAAGAGCTTAGGATCACATATACAGAGTGTTTCCTGACTTGAAGACACAGGAAATGGGAAAAACCAACAAATTCCAAAATTCAAGGCTACTAGAAAGAATGTACTCCAAGCCTGAAGACAGAGACCTTCTCTGTGCACTCTGTTATTTAATCCAACCCCAGAAACTCTGGAACTGTGTATTATTAAAGTGCATTTTAAAAGCATATATAAAGTTGTGGTTTGTGGGGGGAGAGGGGAACGGTGTATGTTTTGTTTGGGGCTTTTTTTTTTTAACTTTATGGTAAAAAAATGAGCTAAGGTATAGATGAAGAGAGTAAGTGAAAGCTATTTACTGTAATTAGCCTGTTACAAAGCAAGCAAGAAAACAGTTAATCAGTTATAAAGAGGATTTTAGTAGGTCACAAGTTAAATGATGCTTGTAGGTATTTTGTAGGAAAGTTTTATTTCCTTATATTTCTAGCAACAATTAGGTTTTGGTACACCATCTCAAAGAAATATGCAACTCCCATTTTGGTTCAATTGATCTACATCAATTATCTCTGTCTAGATCATAATTGATCTATATCTATACCACACAAAGGGCACCACTGGAAAACCTGTCCCAGATTTGCCTACCCTTGTTTCGTTCTGTGCCCTGCTTTTACTCAGTTCCTCCAAAATAGGATATTCATAAAGCTTTTTTACATCAAGTCTTATGTTCTCCCTGTAAAAAGCAAAAATGCATGAAACTACAGTCTTACAACAGGTTTTCCATCTGTTAAGGTTTGTTACTACTATGTTTTTAGTAGTGGATTAGTATTCACATGATCTCTTTAAGCCTCTGATTAAAGGCTACTTGCCTGTTTTTTGCCTTCTATATTTCTGTACCTTATTTGAAAAGATAATAGAGTGTCAAAAGAAGAGTTTACAACAAATATTCCAGTTCTGATTATGTTACAGGAGATACAGGAGACTGGTTTACAGGATTTATTAATAAAAGCTATAGTTGCAAAAGCTTTACACTAACAGCATTTAAACACACACTTCCCTTCCCTTTAAACTCCACTGACCCTTTTCACACCAAGAAACTGCAACAGTGCTTACTTTGTACCATGAATTCTTCCTCATGTTCAGCCTTCCCATCCACATATCTGATAACAACATCTGTGTGCAGGTGTGTGCTACGAACGGCCGGAGCCTCGAGGACACTGCCAGCTTCAGACAAGTGGAGTTGCTCCAGTTTTTAAGTTCATATGTCAGTAATTTCATTGCCATAGTTTCATCTTGTCGGAAGGACTGCTCTAACAGCTCAACTGCCAGCTGACCAAACTCGCTAAAATGAAGGAAAAACCAAAAAACCAAAATATAGTAGCTATAGAAATGACCGTGAGTTTAGCGTGAATTTTCTTGTACGAACGAATTCCCAACCTGCACAACTTGAAGGGACCATTATTTGTCCCTTCTGTACAGATACACTGTAATTTGTAACTACAATATGTCAATCTGTGACTTCAGTTAAAAACATGCATGCTAAAACAGCTATTAGAACATGCACAGAGATTACACAGAAGAAAATGGCACATTGAGTCTCCTTCTAATTTGACTACAAATCAAGACTTCTAACAGCCCTCAAGAAAGAGCAATATCTATTATAAAGCTTCTACTACAGTCCCACTTAAAACTTTTTGCAAAACAGAATTGTCTCCAAGTGTGCTAACAGAACAATTTGTGCTTTTTTCAATAAGTAGCCCACTGCTTTTATTGTGGATGCCAAGAAAATATTTTGAACAATTGGAATGTAATTTACTTGGAATACTGTTTCAGTTCTTCTGAAGTATCATCAACAAGGTCACTTTGTTTTGCCTCATAAGCCATGGAGCGATACACTTTGCAAGCCACCAAAGCCTTGGCCATGGACTCCTCGCCGTGCTGCCAGAAGAAAAGGGCCATCTTCTGCCTCTTCATCAGCACTGCCCACAGCAACAGCTCGTTCAGAGGATAAGCAAAACGTCTCGTTTCTGGATCATCTATGTCAACTATTTCATCTTTGGTTCTTTTCTTTTTTCCCTCTTCTGCACCAGTGTCAATCTTTAAAATAAAACCACAAAGTCACATTTCAAGTTGCTATATTTGGTCATTACGTAACTTGAAATAAAACGCTGAGTTATCCAATACCAAAAATTATAAAAAGAAAAAAGAAAGAATTTTGAACACTTGAAAAGCAGCTGGAACTTTTGTTTAAAAACTTAACAGTTGAGTCCAACTCATTTTAATAACTGTGAGACTGAATTAATTTGAATTATAGATCAAAGAAAAGCAGTAACTAACATACCTACATACAAAACAAGAAACTCATGGAAACTGCTGGTAGTAGTAACACATGGCCAAATCTTGCTCTGTCTACCAAGCCATGCAAGTCCCACCCTTATTACTAGAACTGTGTCAAAGATAAGCTGTTTGGTCCCTAACATAAAAGTTTATCCACAAGCCTACTATACAGAAAGAGAAACACCTTTTACAGAATCCTGTACAAAGGCTGCAGTTTAGAACCAAGTACAAAAGCAAAGTCGAAATTCCAGCTTTACCAAGGTCAGCACAATTGCTGCTACTCACACTCCCATGGCACTTGGATTTCCAGCAGGCTCCCCACTCTTAGGGTCTTGAAATAAACCCCACTGTGCTCCCCTCACCACCCCTACCTTTGGTTTGTACGGCTGTGCTGTTTTGATGAAATGATTATGGCGCATTTTTTCTTTCTTGTCTGCCCTGTTACCAAAAGACTCATGGCTTTTACACATCTGAGGAGTAGTACTTGAAGGATTTCGCCCAGATCTCTGCAAAAAGAAGAAGGGGTTTGGTTACTGAAACACTGATGAACTTACACAACAGCACAACCAGAATTTTTACTGGATATTTAACATGGTTCCTTGTTTGTTTTCATTAGTTTTAAGAAGTCATTAAATAGGCAGTTACACTTGTTGGTTAGCATAGCTTGCACAAGAAGCTAAAATATCTGTACCCTAAGCCCTGGTGAATCTGCATCAGTAGTGTCCATTCTTCCCCTATGAGTAGGAAAAGAGGGAATCACAGAGAAGGAATTAGGATGTGCTAGAATAAGGCTGAGGAGAACAAAACCTGTTGTTTGCCCTCAATCCCAAGACAGTTCTCAGCTGCCCTCATAGCCCTTACTACTGTGTTTAAAAGAACCAGTCCACTGACAAGAAGAACAAACCAACATGCATTCAATTATTCTACAAAACACAGAGGTTTGGGGTTTTTTAATTGAGAAGAAATGTGCTGTTACCCAAGTGCACGTACCCGATTGTTCCCGCTGAGACTGTTGTAGATCGCTCTAAAGCGTTTCCTTGTATAGGTGCATCTGTAGGTTCCTCCCATCAGATATTCAATAACCAGTCCCACATCAATCAGGTTGATTTTATATCCTGGAGGAAGATTTCCCTAGGAATACAAAAGGTATTTTTACTTTTTCAAGGTATACTATTAAACTTGCTTAGAGTGTTTCTACATGTTTTATCACAGCTCTAAATAATAATATAAAAAAGAAGCCTTTCATGATAAAAAACCCCTCCAACACAAAACCAAAAAAGCATCTGCATGCTCAACAGTTATTTTTAAAGAAAAACCAGGTTACACCTTCTTTTCTATATGAACTCCCCTAACAGAACAGATACTCATTCCATTGATGGGGGAGACACTGGAGGCTTTTTTTGTCTATTGTTTTAACAGCCAGAATTACTCCACACTGGGAGCATCAGCTTTCAATCCCCCCAAGAAGGAAAGCAGTCAAAAGAAAGACGAAAGACAACACCCTTTGGGTTTAACATCTTTTAGGCAGCGGGGCACCAAGCATACAACAGAAGTATTGCAAACTACCAAAATGTCTGCAGAGGTATAATATTTACAATACTTACAATAAAAATTAATTCATAAACTTCAGATCAAATTGATAATCAAATATAAGAAATTAACCAAACCCTTTGCTTGACAGATTTTTACATTGACAGCATACCTGTTTGACGTCCGGGTTTTGTTTCTTTATAAAAAAACAGGAGAAAAATTTGGAACGAGAAATTAGTGTGCAACAGCAACACCATAAGACATGAATTTAAAACAGTAATTAAAAATATAGAAAGATAATTTATTATATTTATTTATATTTTATTAACTTCTCAAGGAAGCTTCTTTATAGAGATATATTAACTAAAGAATTCATTCTCTTTTTTTTTTTTGTCAAAAGCAAATAATGAGACTGTTAATGCAAACCTAAGCCATACTTGTGTACTACTCACATCAGCTAATTTTTGGTGGAAGGTTCTTTGTTCTGTCCTGTTGGATACTTAACTGATACCAAAATTACCTTGGAATTCTTAGATCAACACCTACAGCAACAAAATTTTTCTAAGTAATAATTATAACTATGCAGGTTAACAAATTAAACTCTTTTTAGAACTGTTACAACGTTAACTGCTACAGACAGAATCCATCCTATGAAGTCCTGTAGACCTCATATTCTGGGCACAAGTTTCACCCACGTGACTTTCTCTCATTCTCTTCCCCACTGTGGTTTGCACACTTTGTGTGGTGTCCACAGTAGAGCTGCAATTCTCCCTTTCGTGTCTATCCCTAGCACCAAACCCTGCTGACAGACAATTCTGGTGCTGCTGGGGCAGAGCACAGTATCCACTTCCCAACTCTAACCTCATGCACAGGAGCCTTCCCTACCAACACCCCACACCCTTCAGATTGCTGCACACAACCCAGGATACAACAGGCTGAGCAACTAAAAAACTGTTCTAAAAGCAGCTTAAAAAGCAATCATCTACTTACTGTGTTATAAAGTTCTTCCAGCCTGGGAATTGTAAGAAATTTGTGCATGCTTACTCCGTTTTCAATCAGAAGTTTCACAAATGCAACTCTGTCCATCACAAGGGCATCCAACATAGCTTGTTCCAGGGAGCCAACCTACAACAAATAAACAACAAGGTAGAGCCTTGTAAAGGAGAGCTAGTAAAAAAGTGAACTTAGATACTCTATCAACCTCCTTCATTTACAGGGCTGTGAAAACCTTACATGCCTATAAAGATGTCACCCTTGGTTCAGAATATCCCCCCAACTTCACACAATTACAGGATAAGAGAATACTCTGAAGACTTGAACTGTTCCATAGGTATTGCCTCCTGAGACAGTACATGGCACTAAGGAGACATTTGGTTTAACACAGTTAAGCTGCTCTCACAGGTTGATATTGGACAAAACAAGAAGACACATAACATCCAAAGCACAATTTGCTTCAAAGATGTCAGAACCATCATGGCAATCAATAAGCCTTACACAGTATGTACTTCTGACTGCACACTCAATAAGCTCAAGTTTTATTTTTACAGTAATATGGGAAAAAGGCAAGAGCCACCAGGTAGTTCTTAAACTCATTTTCAAACTACAAGAAACAGACATTTTGTCCCTCCCTCAAAAGACACTGCAGCGCTGCCAACAGAGCATTTTACTTGTTGCTCCTTAAGAACTTTCTAGGGCCATGCAACTGTAAAGAGCAGCATCTGACTAACATGAATTCAGCTTCCACCTTCTGTAATGCATTTTCTCTGCTAGTTATTCAGAACAGTTAGCACATTCCTAAAATTTTTGGACCATTTGCAAATACATAATAGCAAAACAGCTGTATGGCTATGCAGTACACACAAATTACTGGCTCAAAATAAATGTGTCACTATTCCAAAGTTTCTCCCTACAAAAGTCAAGATTCATTCTTTATAGAAAGATAATAAAATATAAATAAATGTAATAAATAAACTTCTTTACAGTAAATTGTGCTTCTCTCTATTAGGAATTATCATTCAGCTTAATCCAGACCATTACATACCAGCCATTGTTGCCCATAAACAAAAACATGATTTTTGGCTATGTCAACTCTGTCCCATGCAAGTGTAAGAACAAGCTGGTCAAATGCAGATGCGTTCGTGCCTTAAGAAGCAAATACAAGGAAGAAAATTTAAAATTAATTAGAATACAAGATAAAAAACATTCTTGCTTCCTAAAAAGGCCAAATCAAAAAAGCCGCTACAAAATTGTGCTGTATATTTCATCATTTATGTCACCTTATGGTATTATACAATGAGAACACAGATACTTACTTGTTTAAAAACTAAAGATTCCTAATGGTATTTTATAAAAATCCATCATATAAACAATAGACAATAATAGCTGCAGGTTCCAAATGATCTTAAAAAATTAAGTCTCACCTTTTAACAATGCTGTAAGTATTGCAACATCAATGTCCTGATGTTCATCTGACCCAATATGAAAAACTGTAATCTGTTCAAAATGGCAAAATGGGGAAAACATATTTAAAAGTTATTTTCATGCAAAGGTGATTGGCAACAGTCTTTTAAATCTTTTTCAATTCCTAACATAAAAGACACCTTGTCTTCAATGCAACTTCAAACCTCTCTATGCTCAATTTAAACTTTTAGTGTGCATTCTGTTTTGTTTTCCTAAGTGGGAATCTTCAATTAATTTGAACTTCTTTTCCTCCTACGATTACAATTCACCGCTGTCTGTAACATAGAATCCTGTTTACCTCTCCAGTTCATTACAGATTATGAGATTAGCCTGCCAGCAAACATGGTTAGCTGAATAAGGTTATTTTACATCTCAGAACAGCACAATGTGATGTCCAAATGAGACACCAGTCCCTGAACTCAGGCTACATATAGCCTCTATAAAGTGATTTTGCTTTAAGCATGCAGTGATAGTATACCTTTATTAGTAGTCATAACTAAGAGATCCAAAAAAAGAAAAAAAGAATCATATATATCCACAAACGTATGCACCTTGCAAAGAAAATTTTATGGCAAGATCTACTTACAAGTTCTTTTTTTTTCATGCATTCCAGCAGTGTCTGAAACAAATGAACTGCTTCACTTTGACCAAAGTTAAATGTCTTTTTGATGGTTGAAATGATTTCGGGCTCAGCACCCTCAGGAACATTCCTGAGATTGAAACAAACAAACAGGAAAACAATTGTTTTAGATGAACAGTAAGAACAATAATACATTTAATTAGTTTCAACATGTCCATTCAAAGTTCTGCTATCTATATGCTTATTACTGCTGCTGTGGCAAAACCTTGGGTAACCTTTAGAAAGAACTATAGATTACTTAATCTACAATTTTCTACTACTGCCTTCTAAAAGTAACTCAACTCTCTCTCTTCCTTCCCATATTGAGTTCTGAGATACTCTCAACCAAAAGATTTTAACACAAAATACTAAGCAGTCACTCCTCTGAGTAAGACCCATTTCTGATCTTACCCTGGACAAAGCTGTTTGGTTTACAGCGACATTAGATCCCTGCTTCACGAGGTTCTGAGGCAGCCCCTGCTACAGGGACCCAGTGTGCTTAAGGATTTATGCAAGGCTGACAACCAACTGGAAACCACCAAGTATTGCAGAGCCCAAGCACATCCCTTTCATTATTTGAAGATGCACTCAAAACAGTCCAGTGTTTTCTGCACCAAACAGAAAAAGCTCTTGTACAGATTCATGAAGTAATGGTCTCAAAATTCATCTATGGGCGACAGACACACATGGATACCATGCATCTATACATCCTGTCATTTATCTGCGTATGACAAGAACTGTCTGGACACAATCCTGTGCCATGTGCTCTGGGATGACCCACTGTGGTCCCCTCCAACCTGACCCATTCTGTGGCTCTGTGACAGGCTGGCATTGCTGGGACTTACCCCCCCTCCTCTGTTTGCTTGTGAACATAGGCCAGGATGTCTGCAGCTCTACCAGTTCCTTCACACACGACCACGGGCACTGGAGGGCTCTCCTGAAGGAAGTCTAGAACTGTGAGGATGACATTGGGGCCACCTTCAAACACAAGTGCCACCACAGGCACACCTTGGCCGATTCCTGGAAAATTGCAAATAAATAATAAACCCCAGACAACACTGTAAGTGTGTAGTGAACGCTAAGGTCAGTTTTACATATTTAATAAATCAAGTTTGTCCTTTCTACTGAATCAAAATTAAAATGCTGCCTTTCTAAACATTAACTGTTGGTAATGCACAGTTTCAAGCCCTTTATATCCTGGGCTGGGACACAAGCACTGCCAAGCTGGTAAATACAACAGGACACAGACCACACAACAGAAGAGTTTCCTCACAGAAATATCCATGAACTAATGCAGAAAAATGAAGAATTTTTCTTTACAGACCTCCTCTTTTAACCTTGCCCAAACAGTTTTAAAAGGTGACAACAAATATACAGTTTGAACACGGATACATGGAAACCCTCTACTGATGGGAAATATTGCAAAAGCATTTCTGTGAGAATCAAAATACATGTGTTGCTCCACAATTGGGAAAACACCAAACTGCAAACTGTGAAACTGCAAGTGAGTACTGTCAAAACCATTGATCAGTCAGACCAATAAGGTCTGACAACACACCAAGACCTGAAGTGACTTAATTTGCTTTATCAAAGTAAATAGACAACTTTATTCAGAAAGCATTCCTCTGTGGTCTCAGAGAAATCCTACATCTATCAGCAATAACTATGGTCCAGAGCAGCTGCTGAAATTTGCAATTTCAGACTTGAAACATAAACAGAAGATTTCATTTTTCTATTTTGCCATTCAGATGTTTCATGCAAACACCTTTTTCATTAAGCCATAGTAACAGCCCTCAGGCACCAGAATTACTTACTTGCATGGATCCGTTGCAAATTAATCGTTTTTTCCAGTTCTCTTCGCAGTTTAACTTCTGCTCCATACTTTCCAACTGTTCCATCATCCACCAGAATGAAATGGGAATGGAGGTTATTTAGGACGTTTAGTTTACTTAATGGATTTAACAAGGTCTGATATGGAGCAACCACCTAAGTGAAAGCACACAACAATGTCTTTTACTGGCAAAGATTCACACTTGTCTCTGTGAAACTTAACTAGACACAAGAAGTGGTGGCTCAACATGAAGCAACGACACAAAAGGAAGTACTGACACATACAAGCATGCCTTGGATCAGGATACACCAACAGCTGCAGCTCTGAACTTTGTGCAGGGAAGCAGATAATTATATCACTAAAGGATGCTGTTCAGAAGGACAACAGAGAAAAGATCCTTTGAAAAGGTGTTTTTGGGGAAAATTTGTGACTTCTCTGGCAAACAGAAGCCACTGTTTGAAGGACTGAAGACTCCACATCAAAATTTTTCAACTTATTATCCTCTCTAAATGTGAATCCTCTGTAATACTTTAGAATTTTTATTTGATTCAATAATATCGGGGGGGGGGGGGAAGGATTAAATACTTGAGAACAAGCTCCTCCTGCAGCACATTTGCATTTTGCAACTTGTTTACAGTAATGATCTTGCATAAGTCACAGATGTCAGTGTATCTTCATAGTAAAGCAAGTATTCCAATGATGCAAAGCAAGGGAAAAATGGGCTTGAGCAGATGTGTCAAAAGTAAATGAGGTACATCGTTATTTCACTTAGGTAATTCATTCTTACATCTCTTCCAACAAGGTCATTTCTGTTTTCAATCACTCCCCACGGAGCAATCCCAATAGTGCAAATCTTTCGAGATGATCTGGAAGCATGTTCTCTTAGAGCATCACCAACATGTTTTGCAACACCTGTTCGTGCATAAAAAGATTCCAATGTATTGAATGCCACATCTTACTACGAAATACAAATATTTATTTAGGTAACTGGACCTTTAACTGTTTTATTTACATAACTAGGCCTTTAAGGATCTGGGAACTTACTGACACATTACCAAAGAAAAAGCACCATGCTACATCTACTAGGAAGAAACAAAGTAATTTAACAAAACAAATATTAGCCTAGCAAGAACTGAAGAGTTTCCAGCACATTACTGTACCTCTTTTAAATCACATTTCCTTTTCCTTGTTTCCAAAACAAAACCCAGAAAACAACCAACCAAACAAAACAAAGCCCAAAACCCAACCCCTCCACATGTTATTTCTCTTTGCAAGATGAAATAGCAGCCCACTTTCAAATGCACATGTTCAAAATGTATTCTTTTAATTTCACTTGACCAAACTCATGCAAATTTCCTTTGTTTTAGGATGAAGCAATGCATCCATCCATTAAATCTTTTGGCTCTTATAAAACTGCAATCCAGTTAATCGTGCACGTTCCTTGGTAGTTTCTTACCTGTGTTCACTCCTCCAGTTATAATCCAGGCTCCTGTGGTTACTGCTGCTTTGATAAGACCTTTGCCAAGCAACTGTTTGATGCGCGGGTGAAGTTCAAACTTCTGCATGCCCCCATGTACAGATATAACAAGCTTTGGCAATTCCATCTGCCATTCTTTAAGCATAAGTTGCAGAATAGCTTCAGGCTTAGTGTCATATGACAATCGCACGTACTGCAGGCGTAAGAACAGAGTTAAAAGCTTCAAGTGTGTAAAAAGAAGAACCAGGATGTATTTCAGGATATATTATCCTACTCCTGGCTATGGAAAATGTAATTCACTTTCTCAAAACACAGCAGATGCAATAAATGAACAAGTTTCCTTTATATCCTCTATAGTCCAGGACAAGAGTTTTGAAAGCAAGCTTTGGAAAGGAAACAACTACAGAAAGATCATGGTATTCCATTCTACTGGCACAGTGACCTAGAAACATGACTCTGTGAAAGCACTGGATGATCTCTAAATTAGATGAAACTCAGAAGTATCTATAAAAGCTCTGCCATCTACTGGGAGAGGCTTTCGTGTCCCCTGCAAAGAGTTTTACAGTTGCTTGGTTTTCCTTTCCTGTTCTTGGTGGGAAGGAAACCCACATTTTTCAGTAGAAAATTTGATAACTGGCAGCTTTTTAACACTCCATGTTTAACAGCGTAAGATTAAGTAGATGGTAGATCAGCTACGATGCTGCCACATCTTCAGTATGAGCTACTGAATAGAGGAGGGGACAGTAGGCAGAAATTGAACCCTTCTTGAATCAAATTCTAAATAACAAAACAACACTACTCCATTAAACTGGTTTGAGCAACCCCACTTGCACTCTGGAGAAGGAAGCAGAAATGAGTGTGGGCAGCCTGCTGTTTCTGTGCTCCTAGCAAAAGGCTCAAGCAATTTTAAGCTACACTAAGTACAAAGGAACCCATACACTGCTATTATGAACATGAAAGTGCTAAGGGCCATTCTCTCCACAGAGATGATCTGACCTGGAGCACTGGACTGTCCTCAGGGGTTCTACCAGCTGCATAAAGAACACAGCTCCCTCACTCAAGCACTTCAGTTTGACCACAGGAGTCACACTGTACAAGAACTCCCTGTAGCCTGTAACTGCACAAGCTTTAAATAATTTCTACCACAACTAAAAATCTTATACAAATGGAAATTAGAAAGAATTCAAACCACAACAAAAATGCTAGAATAGAAGAGGGCAGTGATTTGTCACAACAGAGGTGTTAATATTTTCAGCCTTCAATTTCAGAAGCTAAATGAAGCATTCAGCACCAACATGGTGAGAGTAAGACAAAAAAGAAACAACAAAACATCATACATGCCTTAGCCCTGTAAGAATGAGAGCCACCTTGAAAGTTGATGACACCATAAGCATCAGTAGAGGTCTGTTCTGTGTGTTTTTCCACTGACCATTCTTCTATTTCCTGATTATAGTTTTCACCCAGCTTCACATCGGAGTATTTCATAGCCAGACTGGCAGTGAAACAAGCATGTTGTCTGACCAGGCGGCCACAGCAGCACCTGCACCCAGCCAGATCATCGAGAATGCTTCAGTAAATACTACTTTATAAGACAAAAGAACTTCCTTTATTGATAAGAAGGATAGATTACATTTCGAAAGCAAAGATTCTAGACATTAGATAAACCTCTTCTCCAGAGCAAGCCTTGTTGCCATAAACATTTACAGCAATAGTCAATTACAATACATATTATTATGCAAAATACTGAAGCTCACTAAGGCAGCAAGCTGGAGGCCAGGAGAAATTGCTTCTTTGAAGCAAAGTAATTTATATAACACTTATAAATCTGTGACCTACTTATTGCAGACAGTTCTTTAAACATTAGTTATATTTATTTTATATCTAACCTTTCACCAGTTGTCACTCATAATATTGATCAAAACTTTTTAAAACCCTATTATGAAAGCACTTATTTAATGAGAAAATACTCATAAATATTGTAATTACAAAGACCTTTTACCTGACAAGTTGCTGACAAATCTGACATCCTGGAAGGCATCTGTAAGAAATATTTAAAGATGTGACTAAACTTCACACATAATTCACACACAACAGTGAGTAATGCACCAACAACAGCAGACCATTCTTAGAAACTGAAGGACAAAACGTGGTGGGAAAGTTGTAAAGGCCAGTGTAAGCTACAAATTGGTTAAGCTGAAAGGGCAAGTGTTAAAGACCATTCTGTTCCTTGTTAAATGCTCTGGAAATTTTAACAGCTTCCTAATTACTTTGTTTGCATTTGCAAATTTTCCATGTGCTGCAATCGTGGCTATAAATTCTAAAAGCTTCTCATGTCACATGGTTTCAAGGAATGTGGTGAATTATTTACAATAATTTTAAAATTCTACAGGGCTTAGTTCCTTTCCTGTTTAAAAACAAAGTTCTTAAATGAAAAATAGTAACCTTCCCCAACGTAACTAAAGAGACTTTTAAGTGTTTTTTAAGGAAAAGAGTGAAATAGAAGTTTCTGCAACCTCGAAAGAACAGGTTTCTCAGCTGCTCTCATATATATGAAGCTTACAAAAAAAAGGTGACCTGAAATCCGTAATTACAATAGTAAACATTTTGGGAAAACAAAACTGCCTTTAAAATACCAATTTTAAATCTATTTTCAATTTGACTTTATTTTAGCTCTGACACAAGTGTCATGATTATGCACATCAAACTCAATCATTGTAGGAACTGTTAAATTATACCTATAACACTTGGGGAAAGTCAACTAGATATACTGGAGTTATCACTGACTTGCCCGATTTCACACCTCTAATTTAAGACAAGGTAAAAACAGCATGTGAGATATGCAAAATATTCTTAGCCTCAGCCTCCCCTCTAGAAACATATTTCCCCATTTTTCAGCCTCATTTTTTTTTCCTTTAAGAATTTAAGGATGAAAAAATTGTTACATACCACATGAAATCCGAACAGTTCTCATTTATCTGTTTTCCCTAGAAGCAAGTATTTCTTCAGTCCTTTTTTTGTAACTTTTTCCCCACCCCAATTCTTGGTCTTCTTTATTCTTCTATGAATTCTTCACCTCTTTTCCTACACTGTCAGGTTGATTTTCACACTTCACCCTACACTCACAATGATGTTATTTAAATTCCAGTAGAGGATAGCTCTATGACACTGACTTCAGAAATCTTTTATTCAATGCCCCCCTCACTGTAAACAGATCACAGACATCAGCAGGAGGACTGCTAAGAAGCAGCAAAGGGAACAGGGGAACATTTTTTGGAGATTTCTGCAATGCCAAAGTACTTTCAGAAAAAGAAAAAAAAGAATCCAATCTATTCAGAGTGACAATGTCCAGTCATGAAGGCACAAACCCAAGCCAGTACCTCATACAGAAACACAGCCCAACACTCTTCATAATGCTGACTTTTTCAATTTCAAAGAGCAGCAATGAGTTCTTGCATCATTTCTCATTTACCTGTGGGGGTCTTTTGAGCTCGGTATAATATACACACACTCCCTCTTCGTGAAAGTATTTTCTATCCAGGATTTCTGGGACTGAAAAACAAAAAATTTAATAGTATTATAAAATACGAATCACATACCTTTGCAGAGCAAAATGCTTTTTAAGGAAACAAGAGCTAGAATATGAGGGGTTTGCTCTGTCTCTCAAAAACTAAAACCATATATGACCTTATAAAAGCATCTCACACATCTCTCCAAAAGCTGAGACACACAGAATCATTATGTAATCTATAAACAAATCACTTAAAATCAGAAGTAATGTTTTTCAAAGCTAACATTCAAATAGCAAAAATTTTAATATGTAAATCAAGATGCACCCAAAGAAACCCACAATTTTAAGATACACTGCTACCCTATCTTGCTAAGAAAAAAAATCAAGTAAAAATATATAAAAATTATTTGCACTAAACTGAGATAACACTAATTTCATCTATTTCCCTCTTTAATGAAGTAAGATTTTTGTCTTGAGATTATGGGTAAGGAAGCTTTCTAACACTGGCAATCTTTCTTAGTAGCAATAAATAGGTCAAAACCTTTGTTCTTCATCAAGAAACTTTTCATTTCAGTAAATAAGATTAATTGGCATCTCTGAACTGTGTTCTAAGGTTAAACTTGAAACATGAAATTAAGGATGTGCCTTACTTAAATGCTTACTATTCCAATCACTGGACATAATTTCATTTCAGTTGCTTTCAACAACCACGTTAACATTATCTTACATAATAATCTGAAGATTACTTGCTAAACAACATCATAATGCATAACATCTACGTCATGTTTCAGCAACACACTGGGAAAGGAATTCAGACAGGATTTTTAGCAATTAAAAACATGGAAAAATCTTGGAATGCTAATTTGCATCTTATGCAATACTAATTTAAATCCTTATTAAGATTACATTAAAATTACTTCATTGCTAACAGCAATGTACTTCATTGCTAACAGCAATTTACATTTTACCTTTAGAAAAGTTTGATAAATTTCACACTGTTTTATTTTACAACAAGGGGAAAAAAGACTGATGGACATTATTCACAGGTGTCTAATCAGAGGTCTGTGGAAGCTATGAAGAAATTTAGAGGTTTGTTTTGTTGGTGTTTTTTGGATTATAAGAGAAGTTTCAGCGAAGATGGATGCATTTTGCACTCAATGCAACTTTGACATCAGTTTAAGATAATACAGAGAAATGATTAGAAGTAAGAATATACCAGCTAATTTTAATAAAGACCCCTGGAAAACTGCTCCTGAACTGCCCACCTTCTTTCAAAACATTTCCCAGACTCAGCAGCTCTTTCCCACACTATTCATCAAAACCACCTTCCAATATTTTGCTTAAGTGAACTTTGACTATTAATTTATCAAGACAGCAACAAACTGCTGCTCCAAATTCTGTCTTCATATTAAGAAGACCACCAGCCTCTTCCAAGGAGCAGGAAAAGTTGCAGAGTAAAGGGACTTCCAGAGACAGAAGGAGAAAAGATGTGCAATTCACAGCAAAGAATCATGGAAGGAAAAGCAAGACAAGAGAATGAGCACTCACACAGTGCATTTTACATTTAAACTAATACTTTAAATACCTGGAATAAATTAAATAGCCACAGTGCTGTAGGAAAGGAGGAAGAAGGCCCAGTGAGGGAAAAGCAGGATATTAAACATTATATGCAAACGTTGTGTTATGGAGGATTCCATTACATTTATGGTGCTTTTCCCTCTTCTTTGTTTGTTGGCATTTTTTTGGTGTGTTTTCCTTTCATTCTCCTTTGAAGCAGATCAAAGTGTCTGACCCTTAAGAGGCTTGTGAAAGAGACCTCTTCCTCTGCTGTCCTCAAAATTCATCTCTAATCTTTTAGTAGCATCTCCTCAGTTTTTTGGTAAGAAAAGTGCACCATCTACCACAAGGGAGCTGAGTATTTCCTAGGACACCTGTGCCTTACAGGTGGGCACAAAACAGCTCTCTCTCTTCTCTACCTTTATCAGATGATTAGCAGTGCTGTAAAAATAAATTTAACATGTGTACATGTACATTTATACATATATCATACTAAATGTGTATTTTTACATATAGTAAGTGGTCCAAATTTTTAGCTCCTCACTAAGTTTTTTTTTAAAGCACTATTAAGCTTTAGCCTTTGTGAGATGAATCCCAGTTCTGCAAGCTATTTTCTCTTGCCTGAGTCCCCACTGTTTACATGGGTATTTTTGCATTTAATTTCTTAAAACTGAGCATTTAAACTTTAACACTGCAGTAGTTTAAGCTTAACTCTGCAGATCCTCCAGAATATAAAAAGATACAGAAAAGTCATTTAATACTTAGATGTTTCAGCCAGCTGGCTAAAACCACACCTTGAAGCAAGAGATCACAGGCATAACACTAAAGATGTTAAAATCCAAAGAATATAAACCACAAGCAATTGCGTCAATTGCTCCACACAATATTGTTTTATTATTAAGTGGTGATCAAAGCTTGGGACAAGGAACACTGGCTCACAATGTGCAACGCCACTTTTCATAATAAACAGTTCCAAAAAAAAAAAAAAAAAAGCCCCCAAAACAAATTAACTAACCATTCATTAATTTTTCTCTCAAAGAATGTAGTTGTAACCACTCATCAAGGATTTCCCTCTACTCTTCAGCCATGAAAGTATTTTCAGTACAGCACTACTACATCCACGTTATTTATGTAGAAGAAGCTCTGTCATGCTATTAAAACATACTTGGAACTTCTCATTTGGTAAAATCAGACTCTCTGTAGAAGCATGCCTGCATGCTTATTAATCTTTATTGCAGGCAATTTTATACAGGATTTGCTAATTCTAGAGTCTTGTTTTGAGAGGGAAAAAGAAAAAAAAGGAAAAAAAAAAAAAAAAGAAAATACAAACCAAGAAGAGAAGAGAACTGAGTGAAAGACACTTCCCATAAATGGGTAAAAATCACATTAAAAACGTAGGAAGTATTGCCTTCCATGTAAATAAGAACTATTATTACATAATGCTCCCGCGATGACCAGAAAAAGGAAGATGATATGAGGACACTGTTAAGTATAAATGAGTTGCAGCAATTACCTCTAAGAAATACTTCCTCATCAGCTAAAGATTAAGTTAAAATAGGAGATAAAGTCAGAAGTCAAAAATCAATGTGAGTTATCAGACTGTTTTAGAAAAATTGCCTACTCTTATTAAAGCTTTTTCATCATCGGAGCAGGATACACAACTCCACCTCCCAAACTCTGCTTCCAGCAACAGGCAGCTCCTGCTGCTCCCAGTGCTGTTTTCCCAGTGTATTTTTAGAAGATGCACTTTACACCATGGTTATGGGTAACATGGGTCAGGAGCCTTTTAGCAAAAAGCACAAGTAGCATCAACATATAGAGAGTTACTTTTCAACTATTTACTTTCTTTCCTCTCAAAATTGCATCTTGTGGAAAAAACCCTTACTTTCCCATATTCTTTCCTGTGCATTCTCAATCTCTCAAGCTAAATAAAATTTAAGACTTACAAGAAAAATTTTAATACCATTTATATTACTCAAAAATTACCTTCACTTTTCCTTTCAGGTAAGCCTATGAAAATTTTACCACATTAAGACCTCTTAGCAGATAGTGCTGGCAGGATCTTATCTATACACATAATAATTCTTAACTTTTACCTTTTTTGGAAGAGGTACAACAGTAACTACTAACTCCTCATCCCGAGGAGGCCAACAAGGCTTTTGCACAGACTTTAAGCTGTAGGTTTTATAGGATACCTCATTCTGGTTGTACATTTCTGTGCAGACAAAGTTCACTGTGTCTTTCAGTACTTCTGAAAGAACTTCAAGCAGCAGAGAGCACTTCACTTTGGTTCAAAACCTAGAAGAGAGATACTCACCCTGGGATCATGATTAAAGGAAATACTGTACACTATTTTAAATAAACATGTCCTCTCCCAACAGTTTCACCAATGCTGAAATAATTTTAATTGCTATTTGAAACAAAACTTACACAAGTACTTGCTGAACTACAAACTCAAGAGAACATGCCCAACACTATTTACAACTTCTGGAAGTATCTAAATGCCGAGATAATCCCACGGCCTTTTAAAACAGGTGGAAGTTTTATCATAGCCATTTTAATATCAGCTGTGTTTAATTCAGCAGTAGCATTAGCACTCCAAAGCTCTGATAACAGAGATTATTTAAATGTATCTGCTCAAGATTTATATGTTATCTTTACTGAAATTCATACTGGATAACTTCAGCAAGTCTGTTTGTAGAATGAAACTTTACCACAAACTATAATTTAAAGTTTTGCATATAGCAAGTGAAAAAAAAATTTTCAAAAAAAGAAACTATCACCAAAGTACAGTATGAGATCAGGTCTCAGAAATAAAAACCAACCACCTACCACTCTCCCCCCTTCAGTTCATATGCTTATAAGAGCCTCTCATTCAACATATTTGAGTAAGAAGACAATTAAGTTCTAGCAATTGATGCACAACAGCACGGCAAAGCCTTATCAAGCTATTGTGAAATTTTCAAAGTTTATTCAACAAGCTTGGTCTGAATTATTTTCTCTATAGAAAGTAAGCCTGCCTGCTTGGCAAGATCTCAAAATGACTTGCATGATTTTCAATTAACACAAATACGGCAGGTATAAATAATATTTGTAGCTTACAATCCTGAACTTCTTCATGCATAAAGGGATCCCTGTTTATTTTTTGTACTCTTTTGTGATACTGTATACTGTAGTAAGATCATAAGTTACAATATTGTAACAATATTTGTTACAAAACTAAAATTTAACTTTTCCCAACTATATCGCCCTGGAGCCTGCAACAGTGCATACCAACCCAGCAGTTCTCCTGACAATTTTGTTTTTCTGTAAAGCTCCCCACTGAATCAGGAAACTGACCTGAATTAAAAAATAATTTGCCAAACTGTGACCTCTGTGGAGGGCTGATAATGGGGATTTCAGTTACTGATTGCATAGACTGAGCTTCAAATTTAGAAGTCGTATCACTTTCTACACCATCTCCCATTTCATCTTTCAAATCTCTGCTTACACCATATGGCAGTTCAACACACGCAATACTTTCTAAAGGAGAAGATCTGCCAATTTTATTTGTCCTTTATTTAAAAATTAATATAGACTCTATATTCTTTCTCCACTGCCTCAAATTTTCCAAAAAGTTTATTTTCCATTTGGACAGAAGTAAATACAGGAAAGTTTGAGCAAGCCTGAAAACAAGAAGACACAGT
>NW_008239758.1:2984791-2999399 GCF_000691975.1 Corvus brachyrhynchos | reverse complement strand
GTGCTAGCACTGCCGCAGAGGAGTCCTATCTGTCTAGGTCACTTACAGTCAACAAGATAAATTTCAAAATATTTCTAAGAGACATTCTGTCCTAAGAATGTCCTTTAGCTTGTCTGTTCAAGGAATTGTCCACTGACAATGTTCCCAGTTGAAGTTACTGCTTCTTATATAACTATACATACCACACACACTCTATCTGAGAAACCCACTCCATTATCCAAACACGTGCTACACCATGGGACTGACCTGTGATCCCTGCCCAGACAACCAACCCTAGCCAAGCACTGGGCTCCTGCAGCTATAGCTGAAAGGCAGAAATTCCAGGCAAACCTCTATCTTACTGCTTTTATGCTCAATACATTGAATAAAGCTAAATAAACCGTGATAAATACAATATCCAATTGGGTTAATGCGTACCAAGTAGTTTAGAATTTACAAAGCTTCTTGTAGGAAGACAAACCATAAATAAAATGCACCAAATGAAAACTTTCATGTTTTAATAACATTACAGAGCCTCCTCTACTTAAATAGCTCATTTAAAAGATTTCCAGCAGGCGCTTCAAACCCTTAAGGAAGAACCACACCCCAGGTAAAGCACCTGGACTTGTAACTGAATGATACTGGAAACCTGCACCCCAGGACGAGCTGAATAACTAAGCCATTGTGCATGGGGTGGAGAGCTAGCTGAAAGACAGTTATGCCTATCTACCAAAGAAAATACTTTGAATTTTGTATTAAAAATACTAGCAGAGCACAGCTCAGTTCCTCAAGAAACATTTATCATTTGAGGAAACTCTTCGAAACTTCAGCTAACTAAGCAAATAAACAGATGGAAAGAAAAAAAAATTTAGGTAGTTTGATGCCATATATTTGCTAACATTTGTTTTAAACTCTTGGCTCCAGCAAACCCCAGGCATTTAATTTACTTGCTTTCCCTTCAATTTAGTTACATGCTTCTATAATTTCAGTTTGGGGGTTTTTGTTTTGTTTTACAAAAAGGGGGGGAGAAAACAAAGCATTTAGCCACCTAGTATTATGAACTATATTTAAAAGACTGACACAGAATAACAGTGCTGTCTGTCCAGAGAATGCAAAACACACACAGAGCACCTACAAAACTTGTTCCTGAATCAGCATCTACAGTATCAGTCAACCTCAATTTTTTGTACTAACTTCCATAGAAAATATGGGTAAGTGTAACACTCAGAAGAGGCTCAGATATTATCACAGTGCTAAAAGATATTTATGCAGTGCTTTGATGTATCCCTGTGAAGAATGTCACTCCAAATGAGAGGGACTGGGCTTTAATCTTAATTGTTGTTTAATCCACTATAAATGAAACATTTTTGCAATGATATTTTACCTGCTGCATCAGGATTACTTATTACTCTAGAACCACTACCAGCTTGATCTACAAGGAAGAGGTGTGTTTTTTTGTTTTTTGGGGTTTTTTCCCCCCCAAATGCATTGGAGCATCTCTTGTCACAGAATGTGATGAGCTCAGACAGACAGACAGACCCACCGTGCACAAAAAGGTGTCTCTGCTGTGCTGAAGATCCTGTTCTGAACAGAACAGCTCACCAGGCTTCACTGGACTCCTAAGAAAGCAAACTGCTCCATTTTTCTGGATTGAAAAACTTCTCTAGTGAAAATACTGCTACGGTCCTGAAAATAGACTGTTTGACAGAAAAAAAATTACTGGGTTTACTTTAAGTAAGAACTGTTGAAGCAGGGAAGGAAAGAGGGCAGTCAGAGAAAGCCTTCTGTCAGTTCTGCACATGGGAAGCAGATCTCAAGTGAGCCAGAGAGCAAAGATATGAATCTTCATCTCAATGGCTCCCTCAGTGCTGAAAACAAACCTTCAACAATCCTATTTTTTATTAAACAGTTCAGGAGATTTGCTCTGAACAGATTTCACAGCGATCCAGGTCTCAAACAGAGTAGCTATTGTTTCATCAAGTTCTTCTCTGACGTAATGAAGCTACCACAGAACTCCCTGAATCCACGTGCAGTTTTGGATGCAAAAAGTAATCAGGATTTGTCAAAAGGGATTTCTACAGCTCTCTCAAACTTGATGAAAATTATTCCAATCTGCTATTTGGAGAACAGACTGTTTTCGTGAGAATTATTTCACCCTGCGATTATAAAGCATATAATTCACGTGTTCAGGGATTCTTTTCCTGCAGATTCATTTAATTAAGAATACTCTAAATTCACATACAGAATTTAGCATTATGAAGTAGTGACTTTTAACCCCCATGTACCAGAATAAAACCCACAGACCTAGTATTTTTGGTATATTTTTATTACATTTAATCTCAATCCACTTTACTCATATTGTTGGGAAAGTTACCTTCTAACTGCAATACAAGTCTTCCAGAGGGAAATTCAGAGCAAATGCAGCATACCTTAAAATAAATTTATTTATTTATTTATTTAATAAGTGATGGTCCATGCTGTTCTGCAGTTAGACTAGCCATCAAATTATTCCTCTTTTTTAGAGAGTATTAAATTTGAAAATGCATATACCATCCATACAAGGCATAAAATAAATATTAATACACACTTAGAAAATATTTCACAACTGATTCTACAGTATGAGATAGCTCAGGTCACCATGGAATGGACCATCAGTTGATTTCAGAAAACAGTCACACACTGGTGTAATTTCAAACTGGCTTTTTCTCAGCTGATATAACAATAAACACCTTCAAAGTTAAATGCCCAATTATAACAGATACAGTAATTAAACTTGCCAAAACCAGAGGCTCCCTGAGACTGTGTCAGCACAGCAGATGGCAAGCTGTTTCTGAACACGCCTTCAGAAAAGCCAAGGGGAAGCAAGGAGAGAAATGCATTTTAATTTTTATTTTCCAACAACTTTCATTGACAGAATTTGGAATTTTGGTAGGAAAAAGAAAATACAGCAGAAGATAAACCAATTTCATTGCTGTGAGCTAAAGTAAATTGATTTCAGTCTTCCCAACTAATGAAATACCAAGCTAAAAATTTTTAGCCTTGCTAAAGAATCTATAACTTACTTCCTCTGAGCTCACGGACCAATCACATTTTGATGCATTCCATAAAGTATTTCAAAACATATACTGAAGTTATGACCTAGAAGCAACAAACCACTTAGTTTTCAAAGGAGATGAAAATAATTCTTTATGCCCTAAAACTTAACATCATGGATGAAAAAAAAGGACAGAAAAGGAGTGTGTGGTTGTAACTACAAGAAATACAGCCACAGCTTTTCAGCCAACATTTTCACTCTAAATATTCACTCTGTTCAAATGAGATTAAAACAAAACAAAAACCAAAGAAGCATGGCAAAGTGCATAGGAATGTCTGCAAGCCTGTCATACAGTGCCTGCTTCTCTCTGATAGGGTCCCTCACTTCAAACCCACTTTTAATTTGGTTTATATGGGTCATTCAACATATCTCAAATCTTTTACATTTTTAAGCATCCAGCCTCCTTGCCCTTCCTTATCCACAGTGATACAACTGTACAGTCTCCATCCCCCTCACCTCTCTCAGCACCACAGATCTAGCTGCAGTCTGCCATCGCTCTGACCTGACCAGATGCACATTGCCAGCCTACACTCCCTCTTAAATGGGACCAGCAGGAAGGTAGAGTCAGCATTCCTACTCACCAACACACACAGAACGATGCCAAGTCTTTTTACGTCGGTCAAAACATTTCTGTGGGTATGAAGGCTGCTGCCTCTCCCTGGTCCTTTCCACAGGGTTGGATAGGACACACTGTGCTGGCTGCTGAAAGCCCTGCACTTCCTGGCTCACCACATCTACTCTACGTGAAAGTATTCGTTTGGTTCATACCTCACATTTCTGGCAAGTGCTGGGCTTACCTTGCACATGCCACAGAGGGTGTACGAACAGGTAATCCTATAAACTCTGGATTTATTTTGGGAAGGAATGAGGCTTGGGACATGGTTTCAGCAGTAAAGCAACTCACGCAGTCTGGATCCGGTTGCTGTGCTCCTCAAGCAACCTCCAGTCCCTTCCCCATTCACACAGGGAATATTAAGTCACAGACGCAAGAAAGGAGGCAGTGGTGGCCACTTCTGGAAATAAAGCAGTGGGAAAGGGCTCATGCAACCAGCCAAATAATTAATCCTGCCCTCTATTTACTTCTGGTTTGTTCCCTGATGAAAAAACCTCAGCTCTGGCAGCCACTGTTCCTAGACAGCTTTAGAGGCAGCAAACCCCCTCACCTCGTGCAAAGGATGTACTTCAGCGATATCTGAGCTGCAGATTTAAGGAAAGTCCTCCCTTTCTAGTCCATGAAGTGCATGAACATCTGATTAATTCAGTATGAGCTGAAGCACATTACAACTACCAAAGCAAACTGGAAGGGTGGATGCTGTTTGTCCTGCTCTACCACTTTCTGAGCCTGTTCAATTTACAGATCTGACTTATTTTTCATGTCGTACAAAGAAAGACACTTCTCTATCATCACAGCAAAGATTCTGGTACCTCCTGACTTAAGTAGGCTATTATTAACTCACTAGAGCAATGGAAACTTGTTATCACTACAGGATTTTTGACATAGCTGGCCTCAGACAACTCTTTGAATACATATTTAAAAAAAAAAGGAATGCCATGTTAATTATGACAGATCAATAATATTTCTCTGAATAGCATGGGTGAGAAGGAAGAGCAACAGAACATACTAGTGGGCACATGAAATAGGAGACAGCACCAGACCACTGCTAAGGATGATGAAATTTCACAGAACTTACGTTTGTTTAGGCACAGTCTCTGGGAAAACAAATTTATTGTCATAATCTAAACTACTGAAACTAGGAAAGAGGTCCATCAGCAAACACACAACCAAAGACCCACCTGAAACAGATCTGGAATTTTGGGTTCTTCCTGCCTGTACACACGTGCACACCAATGTGCCAGTATTTGCTAGGCACAGCAGGGGAAGCAAATGTTTTGGTCAACTTTTTACAGTGATCAGACTTCTTAGGAGATTAGAACAGGCTGGAGAAAGTAGGACGAGCTGGCATAAAAGCAAGCCAAAACAAGAATTTGCTATAGTTCACCGACTGTCAAATTACGAAGACTTAAGCATTTTTAAATACAGCTCATAACAAAGAGCTACTGGATTCAGTTACACTTCCACTGCCTGTCAAGACAAAGCAGCAGCTCTCCTCTCACAGCCAGCTCAGCCTGCAGCTGCTCAGTGCACAATGACTACACCTCGGGGTACAAGTAGCCTGACAGCATTCAAGAGACATCCATGTACCTAAACTCTTATCAGAAGATAAAGTCCCCCACTAAAACTATTCAAGTGGTTTCTGTTTTCTACTCCAGAAAAGTGCAAAGAAGAAACTTAACTGGGTTTATTAGAGAAATGTGAAAGCAGCTAATTACTGTCTGAAATAACATACAATGTTTATTTAGGCACTTTCAAAAATTTCCACCCTCTGTTTTTGAGGGTTGTTTGAGCTTTTGATGCTTTCAGAGGCTCTTCTATGTTAAATACCACAAGTCTAAATAATTACTCAGAAACTAAATATATTATTTTTAGAAATAAAGTACCCTTTTTTTTTTGGTTTGTTGGGGGTTTTTTTCCCCCAGGGTAGGGGAAACAACTAATTAAATGATTAAACAACTTCACATGGAAAATGTTTTCTATTTATGGTAATTTCTTCCAGCACACTAAATTCCAGTAAAACTCACTGATGCTGAGTATATGTGGCACAAAGGCCTGCCTAAGCTGAACTGGACTAATACCTGGGACAGGCTCCTCCCTGGCCTGCTGGGAAAAGAGTGAAGACAATCATTCCAGAGAAACAAAAGACATCAGCAGGGAGGTGGAGGTCCTGGCAAAGCCAAGAAACACAGGAGAAACATTTGCTTTGACAGATGCAATTCTTCAAATTATAAAGTGAGGGTGCAGTCGAAGACAAGCTGAGGAAGTTCCTACTCTGCCCTCCCACCCATTCTCCTGCTACTTCCCCCCCACCTGCAGTTGTGCACTCACCCTTTGGGGAGCTGATTGAGCTCCCTAAGCCAGCACATTACTTCTGGGGGGAAAAGAAAAAAAAGCAGGTAGCTTCAATGTCAGAATGAACTGATTCAGATGCAAACTGGACAGAAAACTAAGGCACAAGAAAGGATCCCATGGCCATGATCAGGCTGGCAACAAGGGAAGTAGGACATCCCCTTTGGTAGCAGAAAGATACTGGGTTGGCAGAAGAGCTGAGCTGATCTAAGCATATTGTCAAGGTACATCAAAATAATCCCCAAAATCACACAGGCTCTAGGCACCCAGGGGAAGACTGAAGATCTGCCACACAAAAAGATTTTTTTTTTTAATGCACATGTATCCTGATATTCAGGAAGGAAAGGAAGTTAAGACTATTTCTTTATTTCTCGGAGAGCTGCCAATGAAGCAAGAACATATTGCCTAAGGTCATGTTTTGGAGGGGCAGATGCCCTGCATTTAAGAATAGCACCCATTCTCATCTGGCACTGAAGATTTGTTCTAATTCATGGTATAATTAACATTCAGCTAACTCCTAATACATTAATTACTAAAGATTTTTCTTGTCCTATATGCAAGATCTTTGTACTTGTGTCAGAAAACCCCCAAAAACCCAGTAATGACACCCAAGAGGATAGTAAAAATGACTAACCTGATCTCAGCAGTGCTAATTGTTCTACATCCTCCTTGAAGGCAGGAAAGAGCTGCTCAGAATCTCCCTTGGTCTCCACTGAGCAAGCCTAGGGACTCACTGCCTAATTAGCTCCTGCAAAAAATCCTCCCCCTCTCTGCAAAGTCTACCTGAATTCTTCAGATTGCCTGTGACCAGAAAACATCCTTCTACAACCCAAAACCAGGATTTTTTCTGAAGGCAGAAAAGCTCCACTCTTGCACATTTCTACACCAGGAAGAAAGCACAGCCCAAAGCTTCCTGCATCACATTGTCCAGCAAAGTACTGTGATTATACCAGTACCAAATATTTCTCTTGTGGGCCAGAAAGCACCGAGCACAACCAGAGGATACATTCACACAATGACTCACTCGTTAGCAGCCTTCAGCACCACAGAATGCTCACCTGTAACACTAGCTGGCAGCCCAAACCAGGACAAGGATGATGAGTGTCCCTACATAAGCAACATAAAAAGGGCCACGCTGTTTCACTAAAGCATTTGAAATAATTACAGAGAATTTAAGGGCAAAGAGTCCCGGAGTTGCACACAGAGCAGTAAGATTGATATTCAAAACTGCATGCACACAAAGCATGGGTTTTCTACAGCTGAAAATTTTAAAAAGGATTTTTCTGCGTAAGACTTTTATAAAAGAAACCAGGACTGAGACAGACCAATCGTTTAATGAGGCAAAGGCATAAATCCTCATCAAGAGCATTTCTGAAGTTGCACAAATTAGAAGGGCAAAGGTTATTTAAGTGGATATTTCTGTTTTTCAATGCCTCTGGCTGCAAAGCCAGTTGGTGCCAGTTTAAGAGGTAAAAGTCCATCCCAACCTCCACATCTGTGCTGAGTGCCCCTGGCTGAGGCCAGGTGAGTGCTCTCAGGGCTGTCTCCAGGGCCAGCCGGCAGCAAAACCACAAACACCTTCAGCAGCAGTTACGGGGTCAGTAAAGAAGAGCCTGTGAAATCGGGAACAACGAGCCTTTTCCAACTCATTCTGCATCCAGAGGCATTGCCACGCCAGACAGTGATAAGTTCCTAGACAGTTCTCTAGGATATTTGTCAGCTAAGGTATTGGCGATCCATTACTCTTTTCCTAGTGTGAGGTTACTAGCACGAGCAGGAGTTCCTTCAAGATGAATCTCTCTCAAACTTTTTGTCCAAAAGATCACCTTCAGCCATGTACCCTTCTAATGCCTTCAGCTGAAGTGTTATTAAATTTGCTGTCTAACAGAATTCTGCAAACTACAGACAATAATGCAGTCAGGGAACACAGGACAAACTGGTAAGACTTCGACATTTAAAACATCATTAACTGCCCCTACTTGTGTAGATTAACTGATTTTTATAATTGAAGAGAAAGTTGATTAACAGTTCTGTAATTACACAACCGGTATTTTTAGGCTCCAATCATGTGTCATTTAAGCACATGCATAATTTAACCTATCCAGGTGACTGAAGTTATGCCTAAAGACTGCATGACCTGCAGCAGCACCAGGGACAGGCTTTGAAAGGAAACAGCTTTGTCAGACTGGCTCTAGCCACAAACCAGAATACAGCATTATGCTCACTCCACAAAGCGAATCTACAAGCAATTTTAACAGTGCTGTACAGCAGCATGACTGTCTTTGAACCTGTCCACATGGCTGCTGTGCTGAGCTCTGGCAGATACATTAGCAGAATGCAACTTTGGTTTTTCCTAACTCAAAGAAACAAGTCGAGCTTCCTGAGAAAGTTAAACAAGAATGAGAACAGCACTAAAAAGCAAATATGCTGTATGTTAACAACACTGAGAAAAGAAATTCAGCAATATTTTGTTACACTAGACAAGTTACCAGCAGTGAATCATTTGCCAACAGAAATAACCTGATGGGAGGGATCAAACTCATCTTGGTGCAGCTCAGTTCAGAGACAGACTGGAGCACAGCACACCTGGTAAAAACAAGTGATCTTGAATCTGTTAGCATGCATTCAGAAAAGCAGGTCAAGAAAAACATCCTCTGTGAACAAAAATTTAGATACAGGAGTGTTCAAGAATAGCTAACATGGGCTTGCAGTACAATTAGACAAGGTCTACAAAGCAATTTGGTTTATACTCTGAAGAGGCCATGGAACCTGACTTGTGCTGGCACAGCTCCATCCATGCCTGTGCACAAGGCTGTGAGACCCAGAAAACATTCATGTACCATGGGTGATACACAGAGTAACCAACACTTCCTAATGCAATAGCACAAACCAAATCTTAGGCACCTTAGAGCAAGGTTCAAATTCAGCTTCATAGCTCCTGTCAAGTTTGGGGTGCCACAATCCCATTTTCCTAAGACTCTGCACATGATCCCAACCTATCTCATACCAGCACCAGCAATTATGCAGTCACGTGGAAGCCAAATCAGGGAAATGGCCAACAAAATAATCCGCCAAAAAAAAAAAAATGAAAGGAGGTGACAAGAAGTTTATTCATTTCAGATCCCCAGTGACTGAGCATACAAGGAAACACAAAGGGACAGGTGAAAGGGTGACAGCCAGGGTCTAGAGGAGTTCAGACTGGATTACAACACACCTTTAAGAAGAGCTTTGGCAGATGTGGGAACAGCTAGCAAAGGGCTTGAACCCATAACCTGAGGTTATTACCCTGCAACATATCTCAAGCACTCCAGGTCAGTCAGAAAAGATATCGTCAATAAAATGAATAACAGTGGGAAGAACTCGGCTGCTAAATAACACTAGCTCTAAGAGTGCCCCAAGTCTAGAAACTTTTAAGCAATTAGTGCTTGTGAAGTGAAATTTTCCTAACAAAGCATCTAGAAATTAGTTTGCAGAAGGCATAAATGTAGATTTACTTATTAAATTTAAACTCTCAGAGTCAAGTTTTTCAAGTCCACATTTCACAAAAACTGCAGCATTAGAGAAAAAATCTAGCAGACATTTGGCTAAGAACCATCAGCCGGGGACATCTTGCAAAATTCGACCCAGCATAAGTCAGGGGACTACAAAGAGGTGACAAGAATCAGGCAGATAAGGTAAAGAAAATAAGTACCACTTTGGGTAGAGGTGTGTGAACAAAGCATGGAACAAAATCTGGGATTCAATTACAAAAACCATTGTGCTACGACTGACTGAGCTGTAACAGACACTTTCCCAGGCTTTGAGGATTACAGAATTATGGGGAAAGGCTGACCACCTAGATTAAACTAATTTAGAGCTGTAACTGAGAAAGTATTCTCAAGCAAGAATGCTTTAGTGTAACACAGCAAAAATATACTTCAGTAATCACCCAAAAGGTTGCCAGTAGAAAATAAACAAAATGAAAATCAGCAAACCAGAACTTAATTGCAATATGCCGATTCTCAAAAGTACAACTTCTTTCCTTTTTTTTTTTTAATGTCTGCTCTGTTTGGCAGTAAACAATTAAAGGCAGAATCCAATAGCACTGGGAGTCATCCAGACCAGGCTTTAGGATCCATAACTAGGAAACAAAAAGCTTGACAAGGCTCCTTGAAAGAGAGGTCCAGTGCTCTCCATATCAAACAGGCCTCAAATTCTTGCTGTTACAATTACTAGCAGTAAGTCTAGACATTGGTAAGATCCACATGTGCATAATTTTCACAAACTATGAGCACACAACTACTCTCACTGAAACTGTGTTTTGGCCTGGTGCATGCTCTTTGCAAAACACTCGATGTGCATTTAAACAAAATAAGCACTTTGTGTTGGACTGTTTATGATGTAAACTAGGGCTCTCCACTAACAGGCTGAAGATGAAGTCCCACTAAAGCTTGACAGAGGGTTTACAATAGCTGTTTCTGAAGTAGGATGATCTAAAAATATCCGTTGTCCAACTACACACAACAGAGTACTAACCTGATTACTGAATCAGCCTCTAAAATTCTGACTTTGCAGCTGTAGAAAAATCAACAGATATGGTACCACACAACTCTCATGCCATCCTCCTTGAGCTGAGAACAAATGAAATAAAGATGGGCCGACATACATTAACTCAGCAACTGCACATTTGCCATACACACAGAGTGTTCAAACATTTCAGAAAATGTGACAACAAAACGTATGGAACAGCTCGAGTTAGAATGAGTTTGTACGAGTCTTCAGGAAAAAACTTATACTGCTCTTAATAACATAAAGATTAAATAAACTATGATGCAACTTTTAGGATTTTTGTAAGAAATACAGAAGTTCCCATCGTTAAGGTCTAATCCACGCCTACCATTTCAGAAACATCTGAACTTTGCTTAAGTCAAGGGGAAAAAAACGCGTACCTTGTTAACCAAGCTTTAATGTGCTGTCAGTCTGGTACCATACTATAAATTCTCCTTGCCAACCAACCACATTTGTCTTACAGACTAACCCTGCAACATCCTTACACCACGTGCTGTCAAACCACTTGCCACAGTTAAATATTCTAGTCCTTTCATAAAGCAGCTTTTCGGAACTACCAGCACCACGATTAGCAACACAGTTATTTTACTCCCTGAATTCCCCATATGTTCAGGACATTTTCCACCCAATTTTTGGAAAGAAAAAAAAATCCTATACAATTTTTCTCTTGTTTTTTGTATTTCATTATCCCATCAAAAGTTCACTGGCCTTTCCTTCTTGGAAAGAACAGAGGAGTAAGAACTCTCCTCTGCTCACCTAACAGTAATTAAACAACCTGTGTGGCCCCTTCTTCTGTGCAAAATAATGGCTGGGGAGAAAAACAAACTCAGGTTGTTCTGTGGGTCCAGCAAACCTGGCAGTTAAAGAACGTGGCTCACACTCTACATGCTAAGCAAAATATAGGTGTAAAGGCTGAAAGAAACTCACCACTACTCAAGAAAAATAGCATTCCTTCCATCAGTGGAACAGCTGTGATGGAGACTGCTCTTGGAATCCCCGCTGCTGCTCAGGGCTGTGGTCCCACCCAGTTAGGATGCAGCTGGTCAGCTGTTTAGTGACTGGCTGCTACCAAAAAGATAAGTCACCTCCTGCACATCCTCCCTCCCCTCCTGCACAGCAGCAGGCACATCCAGCTAATCTTCTGCTGAGCCAGGCCGGGGAGCAAGGCTAGCCAACACTAAGGTTTTGGGGGTTTACTTTATCTGTTCTTTTGTTAGATTAGTTTTCTATTACTTGAAACACAAAAACACCTATAATTTAAGCATAAGAAAAGCCAAGCTTCCCATAATAAAAATAACAAAAGCCAAGGATTAGGTAGATCACTTTCAGTGCTGGCTGTATCACGATACGTGACACCATCACCTCCCCGTTCTCATTATGTGAGCAAAAGCAATGGGATTAAATTTAAAAAAAAAGACAATAACAAGACTGCAGAGACTACAATAGAGGAAAAAGAAGGCTTCAGGCCAGGGAACACAAAGAAAGTGTGCAAAAAACGTTCAGGTTCTACCACAGGTCAAGTGGACTATGCTTTGTAGAACCAATGAAGCACATAGACCCATTTGTAAGGGACCACAGCTATTTGTCAGTGTCAGAGGTAAAAAGTGACATAGCTTTAATAATTACATAAGTACCTTATCCAAATACACACAGAGAATGAAATTATTCAGTAATGTATCTGCTGAAAAGTCAGTTGCTGAAATTTCAACCACTGAAGGCAAAATGCACCAAGACAGAATTATTCACAGAAACCAGAAACATCACCCCGAAAACAAAACTTCAATTCTGAAAAACACACACATTGATTACACTTAAATTAAACTGACCTTACATTTAAAGGTCAGTTTGCCCTTTAAAAAGTGGGACAAAGTAACAGAACTAATGTTGCTTGTTTAAGAAATTGACATGGCATGTAAATATCGCAGCCAAAGTAGACACTGCTGAAAGAAATTTGGAATTCCAAAAGAAATAAATATCAGTTAAAAAAAAAAGACAAAGACATATTTTTCAGGTTAAATATTTTGGCATCAGAAGTATCATTTCACACTGTCTATGTATTTCAAAGCTTTATAATATAGAAATCCATCCTCAAGTCTTTAAGGACTGCAAAATTCTATCATCTCCCTTCACACATGCTTTTTGACAAGTCATCTTAGAGGTTTATTTGCAATATTACTGATGTCAAATCACAAACCAATATAGCCAAACTCTATTGTGTCAGAGTCAGTTATTTAAGTTCAAAACAATATTGTTTTGTTTAGAAAACTCTCATCGGTCATGACTGTCCACGAGGACTGAATGGTTAACAAAAATGCACCTCATGAATGGGCCATGAAAGAGAAGCATGAAAAATGTGGGTGTTGGTCCAAAGTTTCCAGGAAAGGGAAGCACAGCAAGTGGCAAAGATAACGATGAGAAAAAGAGGGGACTTTGGATGCTGTGGTCTATCACCAGCAGAGCAGAGAAAACTGGGCCGATGTGGTAAGACAAAATGGTAATGCAGCAAGACTAGTTAGGCAGAGCCTCAAGGGACAAGAAAAGAAGCGAAAGTTTAAAACAATGGAGTAACTCTCGTCAAGATAATCCACGTGGGGAGATAGATGATCTGATACAGTATCTTTAAAAGTGAGAGATAAGTGTCAAATGCAAGGTGATGTTTCAAGGTGCCTTTGTACAAGTGAACATTACCTTTCCACTGCTGAGCTCAAGAAAGCAAAAGAAGTATCAAAGTACATCATCAGGAAACTAAGGTACAAACAGTCCAAACCCAGCCTGAACAGCTCCACATGCACAAAGGTTTCCCCCCTTCCTGCCTTGAAATAGCAAAGTCAAGAATGGCCTCATACCAGAAGGTATGAAGGATGATCTAGCAGACACTTATCTCACCCACACAGACACATTTAAAAAAAAAAAGACTGAACAGCCGGAATTGCCACATTGAACAACTCACTCCTTAGAATAATTCCTGATTTAATGTTGGACACCATCCAGCAATTATTCAAAGCTGCTAAATAGTCATGGAGCAGCAGGGAAATTTTTAGCAAAATGAGCTTGCATAAAATGTCTTACATTCAACTCAACCAAAACACCTGTTTAACAGTGGTTTCAAAACATTCGGTAAACGCACAGCAAATATAAAACGCTGCAAACACTACACTGCCAGAAAGGCTGCTGAGTCTCGAATTTACAAAACTATGATGGTTAAAACCAATCTGTACATTTCTAGGCTATATCAGCACCAAAAAAAACCACCAGAGTTAAACTAAAAAAATGAAACAAAAAAACCCAGACCCCCAAAACTAAACCCAACACCAAAGCACTTCAGCTGAGAAGAGCAAGTACCACATAAGTGGCAGATGCCAAGCACTCTTTTAAGTCAGAATGGAAGGTTGCATTTTCAGCTTCTTCCTAGAGGAGTGCTGGATTCGCAGTTTCTAGAAAAACACAGCCCACATTTCTACATAATTCACAGATATACTCAGAAATGGCAGACTCATAGGCACGAATCCCCGTAGTTTTGAAGAAAATACCGTGAAATAAAACACCTTTGTTTAAAATGAAAGCATCTGACTAGAACTTCAAGCAGACTGTAGAAATCCATATATTTAGATCTCACACTTATATTTCCAAAATTACTTGAAAGCACTTGATGCGATGAGTCACTCTAAATTCTGTAAATATTCATTAAGGAATAAACTTATACCGATAAAGAACCGTCTAATAGCCAGAATAAAGAGCTGGAATTGAAACCGTGTTTTCTTTGGAGACACTCATACATCCCTTTCTAAGCGTATACACGTTCCCTTACACATAACATGCAGAAACTGCAAAAATCAAACCGGTGCATAGATCAGAAGAGAGAACTGCTGCAGCCCAGAGAACTACACGGTCCACCGTGCGAATTCTGGTATTAGACCAAACCACCATGCCGGACGGAGGCAGCACCGGGAGCACGAACGGAGAGCTCGCGTTTCTGAGCCGTGCGGTGCCTCCGCCGCAGGACCCGGCGCTGCTCGGGGCGC
>NW_008239758.1:2949790-2983784 GCF_000691975.1 Corvus brachyrhynchos | reverse complement strand
CACACCGGAGCCGGCTCCTGCCTGCGGACTGGGACCCGGCCGCACTCCCACACAGAGCAGGGAACAGCGTTAGTTCAGATTCGTTCACGCTTTTCTTGCCAGCCCTGCTCACACATGGCAGTGCCGCCATTAGCACCGCGTCGAAGGCATCTTCTCACCGGCCCGAGGCAAACTGCAGGAGGAGAGCTCGTTTTGGAGGGAGAATGGAGGGTGCGTTTCTGCCACTTCAGTCAGCTCAGTTCCCAGTTTAGATTAGGAACTGCCCAGGGGAGGAAAACCTTGTCTTCTTTTGTCCCTGTATGCAATCTGCAAACTTGGAGAATCAGTACCACAAATGAAAAGCCTTATACAATAATTTCTACTATATATGTCATTATATAGCTTTTGAAATGAACCCTGTGCTTGAGTAAAAAGTATTTGTAAGGGAAGAAAGAGAGATCAAGTTTGGCTCAAATTATTTGTGTTCCTTAAATTTAAAAAAGAGATCCTAGAAAAATCTCCCATCTCTTTTTAAAATACCATGGCTATACAAGAGCAGTAATTATATATAAACTCAATGCAAACATTGAAAGTAACTTAAAAGCTTTGACTTTTCGTTGTCAGGCCTGATCATTTGTCAGCTGTTGTGAGTTGTTTATCATCTGTCTCCCGTTGCTGCAAAATACCATCATTAATACCACACTGTTGGGCTGAGCTGACTTGTGCTTACACCTGAACCGTGGGCTTGTGCATCACAGGGTAACAGAGCCCACTCCAGTCATCAGACAGGCACGAGCAAAAATCAAACCAAGCAGTAACTTGCTGCAGCCAGTTTTGCTGCCTTTTTTTTTTCTAAACAGAACTGTAGATAACAAGAAAAAAAAAACGTTCTTGCATTAACAGCCATTTAGCAGGGCAAGTCCAGCTGTAAATTCTGGTGTCAGAACATCTTTGCTGTGGACAATAGGTGCAAATTTGGGAAGGCCCAGCAACTGAGGCATCCAGCTCGAATTAGGGTGTTGCAGGGAGTTCCTCAGCTGCAGGGGAGCTCCTAATGCCTGTTTTAAGTTAACTTCAGAAGAATTTGTGCTATCTTACATAGATATGAAAATCAGGCTCTTAGGACTCTCAATTTCCATAGAAAGGGAAAATTAGGCTTTTCCAGGAAAAACTTAAATGAGTTCTGATTACAAGATCACACACAAAGAGGCTCCATTCACTCTTTTACTGTGTAGAAGTCCCAAGCCTTCTGATCTGCCACTACTTGTTCCTGCCCAGATTCCCATGTGCTAATTCTTGGCTTAGGGTGCAGGAACAGAAGGAGCAGTGGAAGCTGAGTAGAATTTTTTGGGAAATGGTTCAAGAATCTTCCGAAGTAGAGAAAATGGGGGATTTTTGAATTCTTTAGTTGACAACAGAAAGTATTTCTGAGAAATTATCTCATTCCTGCTTCCTCTCTCCCTCTTCTTCCCTTTCTAATTAATTTATCTAAAACTTACATCCCACATTAAGTTAATGAGTCAGTTCTTCTATGACTAGATCCTTCACCTCATCTCACAGCAATATTTGGGCTATACGGACTTGATTCTCATGATTATCATGTTGGCCTCTAAGTTTCATATTTGTAAATCCAAGAGGTAGAAGCAGCAAGAAAATTGGGAAAAAAGTAGCTGAAGGCCAGCCTGGGCATGAATCTTCTCTGGTACAAGCTATTAGTTTAGGAGAACATGTGTAAGGTGAGGAATTTTCATGCTTTGTTTTCCTGTTGATCCTGCAAAACTGTAGAGATCGATATCAAACTGTTTGAGAGTTCAACTGTGATAAGCTCAGATGGAGAGAGCACATTCTTTCATGGGAACAGCTTGTGATGAAAATGAAAGGAAGATGAGTCATCAACATCCTCTGCCTCATGCTGTCTGAGGGAGCGTGAGCCTTCAGTGCTGTGGAGGCAGGACACAGCACCACAGTGAAATTCATCCCTGTGACCTGGCAGTGATGGCACATGGCCTAAGGAAGTCACTTTATATCCTCTTACTACCTTGATCAGCCATACAGACAGAACATGGCATGATTTGACCCTAAGCTAGCAGAGTTAGTAATTCACAAGGTGAATTCTTGTACATTCAGATGTTAAATCTTGTAAATCACTGTACAGTAGGATAAATATTTGCTACTTGTCATGCTAAGCGTTACCTTTCAATCACACCAAAAGTCAACTCAAAATTCCTCTGCTATCTCCTTCCAAATCAACAGCTGTCAGCTGCAAATGACAAGGAAAAAATGAAGCATTATTTTATACCCAATGGCATTTAAGGACCTTTAACCTGAAGCAAGCTTCTGCAATCTCAGATTGAATATAACTGGTTTAAACAAAACTCCTTTTGTTATGCGGTTCCCATATCTCATTTTTATATCTCAAACCAAGCTATCAGTCTGTCCTTGACATGTTGAGTTTATTAGGTAATCATCTCTAGAACTAGTAAAGTTTGTGATGTCAACCCCAATAGGTTTTACATCCCATTAAACCAGCTGTAACTCGATCTCACTGTAAGTTCTAAACAATAAGGAATGTCTCTTAGGAAGCCCTTATCTCAATATTGCAATATCCACTAGCCAGGATGCTGCTGTTTGATTGCTCAGCCTCACATGGATGAAATACTGACTCATGCATAGAAAAAAACCACAGCATTCTTCTTGATGAGAAATTAAATGAGTTACCATTAAATGAAAGTAACCTGGTTTTGACTTTGTTTGACACTGTAAAAAGTTTTACCAGATCTGTGCTGTTATTCTGCAGTTTTTCAAAATAATTGCTGGAGTTCAAGTAGTTAAATAAGTTGCAAATGCTAACTGATAAGGAGATCTAGTTAATGTCCCTCCGAAGGTCAAACAGATTCTGTGTAGAAAACATTTTTTTTGTCCCATAGTGAAGTAATCTGTGGCAGGAAAAGAGTTAGTATTTGTTCACTTTTCATATTTTTGAAACTGGTGAATTCTCCCAAATGCCTTTTTCTTTTTTTGGCCACAGGTTTGTCCTTTTCCAATTTACCCAGGTAAATCATTTCTCCAGCTACAGCTGTAGTGGCAGCTCAGCAGTTTACATTCTAACTGCTACTCCTGAAAACTGAAGATAGCTTTTTTTCCATGTGGAAGTTTAAGATTTGTCAGTTAAGGCAAAAAACACACAATGACACAGGTTAATGGGATCTGTAAGTCCCCTCCATTTTTTGTTAAAGTTTTTCTAGTGCTGATGTTGCTGATTTTTTGTGAAAACAGTTGTCCAATACCTTTCCTACAATATACCAAATAACATTACAATCACACAACTTGGCAGCAATTCAGAATATACTGTTTCAGAATAGGATGAAGTACAAACAGCTAGGAGGAGACTTCTTGCCATTGAAACTACGGAAAATAAAGTGTAGAAATTGTGTAACCTCACAGTTTTTAAATTGTTTACTAATTTTGGTTACTTTGGTAGTCTGTGGTACATCCCAGAGTCACACATCTTCTGACGAGGTCCCAAAGCTTTAGTAATCTTTTTGCATTATACCAAGATTCCTTAAAGGCAAAAAGTAGTTGGGCTAAGTAATGTGTTAGCTTTAACAGCTGACAAGATATATTCCCTCAAAAGAAACAAGTGTAAAGAAAGAGGTCATAAAATCCAAGGTAAATTCAAGATATACCAGGAGAAGAATAATGTACAAAATATTAGATTTTGCATATTTAACAGTCATTAAACAAATTATCTCCTGTGACTGATTTAGACTCCAATCTCACAGACAATGGATATCTTTAAAGTAACAAAACCTCTCAGGTATTAAAATCAATGAAATAACATTGGCATCTTAGTGTGCCACACAGCCCCAGAGAGGGAAGATGGAGGTGGCATGGCTTTGGAGATAAGAGAGCTGATCTGGTATCACCTGAAGGCCACCAGTGCAGTTCAGCTCCTCTCTAACAACTCCGCATTTAGGTGTTAACTAAGGGCCAGAGCATAATGTCAGCCACTGACTTTGCAACACAGATGCAGGGAATGGTATGTGAGGCTTCTCAGTTTTTCAGTGCTTTGCTGGGAATGGCAAATCACCACTAACACTAGGAAAGGACTGTAGGGTGGCTTTCTGATGGCAGCACAAAGGGCCCAATGACCAAACACACCAAGCTCAGAGTGCAAAACCAGTTACTCCAGTTCAACTTTGTGCTAGGAGTTGTCGCATCCAAATTAGGCAACTGAGAGTGTGGGTTTTCCAGTTTTAAAATTGGCATTAAAGATATTCCATAGTAATAGGAAGGGATGTCAAGTTGATGAGGTAATTGAGCACATGCAATTCTGAATGTTCTTTTACATGCTCCATGAGTGCACAAAAAGACATACATTACCCAAACCCATCATCTAAAGTAGAATGTAAGCACATCCTGTATTTGGGAATGTGATACCTTACTTCCTGCTCAGAAAACTGAGAGCTTAACCAACACAGGCCACAGACTTGCACAAAACTGCCAAGGGTGTGCCTCCACACATCTCTACTTAGATGTGCAAAATCAGTAGCTGCCAGGAACTGTATGGGTACATTTACAACATAATGGTGACCCTTTGCAAGATTTTATCAGTGCCTGCCTTTAAAAATATAACTAAAATGACTTTATCCCAGTTTTGTTCCTTTTGAACTTTCTCCTCCCATTAACTTTTTAGAATTTTTAAAGCTTGCCTGTGAAAATTGTTTCTGCTGCAATCTTTGAGCCCACAAATTCTTGTGTTTTCATGTGTTAGCAGCTGAGCAGATGGTCAGGCAGTGAGGTGGCCTTTGCACAGAGATGATCCATGTGCAAGAAACAGATGTGCAGCATCTCCTTCCAGGACTGTGCTGCTTGAACCAGCAGGGAAACCAACAGCAGCTGAAGGTACCTGAATTTTACCAACTAGAGAAAGTTCACAGAGCTCTGCTTCTTGATGTTTTGGGGCTTTTTAAAATCCAGGGATAGGTAACTCATAATCAAAATGTAAAATTTTAGGTGACTCTATACAGGGGTAGGTCTTAATTGTCCAATTTGAAATTCTTATTTGACAGTGACCATGACAGAACTGTCACTTTGTCCTGTGGAAGCTTGCTCTTCCATTTCTTAGAGAAGGAGGTACCAGTGGGTGTGCATTTGCTCTTGGTTCCACTGTTACTATAATGTAAATTTACTTAATTTTGAAATCAGCTCCCACAGAAATGGTCATCTACTAGATAAATATCTGTTTGCTGATTTTCTGTAGTCAGGTGCTTTAAATCCATGAGGATGGATCAGTTCTCCAGCATAAGTTTCCATTACCTTTTGAAAGAAACATTTAATCAAAAGGAGACCACTGTTATTGTAGCTTTGACAGGGACACATCAGAACAAAGGTGGAAATTAAATTAACTGAGCTATTGTTGAACTTTTAAATGTACCAATCCTGTCGAATTTCCTTGTATTCCAAAGCGTGTCCAATACCCAAGTTTACATATTCTGGCAGCCTTTCTGCAAAATATGGGGAGAACCAGCATGAGCACATTTCAGCCTCTGATGGAACTGCAAAAACCCTTTTGTTTGCAAATCTAAGCCTGGCAGTTATATCAACATGAATGCAACTCCAGAAAATCAGTGGGACCATAACACAGACAAGGATGTGCAGAAGATCAGCTTGTTTTAAGTTCCTGCTACTGGCAGCGTGAGCTGGCGGGCACGATGGCTGTGTTTGTTTTCGTAGTCCAAAAGATTAAACCTCCACATTACTGGTCTCCATACTGGAACTGAGGAACATATTATTGTCCAAAATAAAGTAATCTGCAAAGACACTTCAAATCACGCTGGTACTGCTCCAAATAGAAAAGAGGAGGAAAGAAATGAGGTCCTATGTTCATGAGCAAGGAGAGAGAACAGAAACCAGACAGCAGAATACCCATGAGCACACCCCTAACAAAAAGCTGGAAGCTCTTTGATCTAAACACTTTCTTGGTTAAAAGGTCTTTGAGCTGCAAGCAAAAACCTATTCTCAGCTATTTGATGTCCTCAGTATTCAGGGAAACAGGATCTTGCACATTCTTTATCAATAAGAGGAATTCCAGAGATACCTGAGCCTCCACCATCAACCTCTCTCAAGAACACAAAACCTTGAACTTTGATTGCTCACTACTGACAAAAGGGGGAACAGTCTGAGTCGCCCTTCTTCTTTCCTCAAGAATTGTAGAGATAAAGCATTCACCCAGAATATGTGCTGTATGGGCTGCCTGAAAACAAAACAGTGCTTTAACTTCTGAAAGCATTAGAAATCCAAAGACAATTTTTAAATATACTTAAATCTAACAGTTTGGTATAGGTAAATTATTCCAAATGGAAGAAAAAAAAAAAAATCAAACCCATATTATGGTGATAAAATTTGAGTTCTTCCATGAAGAAAAAAACCTGCAGATTAGTGAAGCTGGAAAACAAGCAAAAAAACCCCACCTTCATAACCAGACCAGTAGAGGTGGAATGCTCCTCTGCAGGTTGCCTAGTTCCACCCCCTGCTCAGAGCAGGCTGCCAGGCCTGTGGCCACTTGTATTTTGTCTGTCTCCAAGGATGGAGACTCTACCACCTCTGTGTGCAACCTGTGCCAGTGCTTGACCACACTCATAGGGAAAAGCTTATTCTTGTGTCTAAATGGAATTGTGTTGTAAAGACTGGACTGATCTAAACTGTTAAGCATCCCCTTCCTTATAAGAAACTGCCTCTTCTACTCGCAATTTTGAGATTTACAGTTTTGCCAGTGTGCCAAACGGAGCAGCCTTAATAATGGAATGCTTGGGGAACAGACAGTGAAAAACAAGTTTGCTGATTGCAGCTGTGTCTGTTCTTCTTAACTTCTACTTTTTAAAATAAGTAAATTCAAAGAGCATTTTGGAGAGTTTTGTCCCCATTAAGCAGTCCATTAACTGTGACTCAAAGCTACTGGAACCTCCAGTGTACAAGCAGAAGAGACTTAAAATACCTCAAAACATGTTACATACAAAACACACCATCACAGGGCTGTAGGGATGTCTCAAGGATCACATATCAAGTGCACTCAGGTTCAGTGATTTTTTCTTTTTCCTTGCCAACATTTCCAACCCAGCTCAGGTTTCAAGTCTGAGGCTTGGCTGTTTCTTGCCCTCATGGCCAAGTACCTTCAGCTGAAGATGCCTCTACAGCACTACTTCCTGGCTGACTGCAGGGAGCTTGTTTCCACTGAGAAGTTTGCAGCTGCTAAGTTTCCAGCTCACTGTTTCTCTGGTGTACTTTCACCGAGCCTCAGCACTAACAGCTGTACAACAAGCATTTACTGAGCCAGACCAGGAAAACGGATGTAGCTCAATTCACTTCAGTTCCTCTCTCTGCATCCCAGGGGGAAAAAAAAAAATAGAGAAAAGCAATGTACCAAACCCATCATACAGGTACTTACTAACAGAATCATACATTGAGAAAAACTGCAACTACATATTTATGGGGATGTATTATGGATTTTAAATTTACTTGGTATTAAGAAGTGTTAACTGTTTTGCCATGAACAATCACAGTAAGAAAAGGATGAGTTAGAACAAAGCAATTACCCAACTATTTTTTTCCAAGTAACATTTATTAATAACATTCTTAAGGTGATAACTTAAGAGTCACAAGGAAGGGGGCTGTTGTCAGTAAACATACAATGAAAAGGTAGTAAGATTTTTCTATTAAAGTATGACTAACAAGGCTTTTAACAGTGTTTAGCTCAACCAAATTTAATATTAAAAACATTCAAAATTCCTAGAAGTGTTGCAATCAGTTCTATTGAACTTACAAAACCTCATTTCAGTAGTCAATATTAACCTACTATTTATATAAAATTTTAAACTCCATTTGTAATTTTTGTAAACAAAGCACCTAAGCATTTGAAAGAAAAAAAAGTTAGTTTACATCCCACTAAACTGCAGCACGTGTGTGTGAAACCTCAGGCATGATCAGGCATGGAGCATTATTAGGCACAGAACAAGACAGAGCTTCCACAGCCAGCTGCTGAATACACTTATGTTGCCAAAGGTCTTTTTTATTTATACTAATTCCATTATCACTTACAGCTGAAAATTTAATAAATCCTCCATGTGGAAGATTTCAAAGAGACAAAGAAGTCATCTTACATAGGTTTGTGAAGCTTCTGAGGGCTTTCAATTAATTGTACATGACTTTGAAAGAGTTATGACTTCTTTATCTGCTTCAGGAATTTTCAGAAACTTCTTCAAAACCACTGAACTTTGGCAGATACTGGGCTTGTCTAAGAGCACGACAACACATCAGAAGACACATTTTCAGTCTGCTATTAAAACACTGAGGTATGCTGTAACTTATTATGAAATGCCAGTTAAATAAAAAACTGCAGATGACTGAAGATGACTACTGCATTCTGAGGCTGTCAGTTCAAGCTCGAGTCGAGGGGGGGGGAACTACTAACATAAAAAACTGCTTGTAATTTCTGTTTTCTTAGGGAAGCTGCAAACAAGGTGAGGTATCTTACCCGTAAGCACACTCAATCTGTGTGAATGGCTACAACTGAGAGATATCCAGGCTGTCGGTTTGTCTGCTCCTGACTCTTGCAAACAAAAGTTTCAACTTGATATAAATTACGTAAATTTGCAGTAAGCCTTTGTTAACTGCCAATACAGATTTTCAATTGTCTTAATTAACATACTTCCAAAGTAAATCTGGCTAAACTAGATTTAATCAGGGTAAATTTTCCTGAGCCGACTTGCCCCAAACTGACTAGAAATGTCTAGAGGTGACCTTCAAACAAAGGAGGCACTTGCAGAAGGCACTGCAGGAAAGCCTCCACTGCCACTGCCCAGCATGTGCTTACTCAGTTGTCTTCTCCAGGGTTCTTGAACTGTACTTGCTATAGGAATGACATTCATTTAAAGAATAGGAAAAATGTTTTAACGACTACCTGCCATTAGCACTAATTGAACTCAGTGGTCTCCCCTTGTAGCCTTCTCCAGTCTTCTTTGGTGTGAAGTGTTAGCATTACAGCTATACAAATTTTCTATGCCTAATCCCCCTCAATTTGCAGTTTCCTGAAAAAAGAACAAGTGTCAAACGAACTCTTCTAAATGCAAACTAATGATTTAAACTATTTATCCTTTTCCAAGTCTTTAAAAGCAAAAACAAATTAAGATTAAACAAGTTAAACACATGCATTGGCCTTAAGTAACACAGGTACTACTAGCACTATTCAAACCTGTTTTGTCTATCAGTTGCAAAGAATTTTCACAAATAGTTCAAAAAAACGTATGGTGCAGATGCAAAAGGTAAAAAAAAAAAATCTGTCCTGTCTTCCCCCATCCCTCTGAACTGATCCAGAGCCAATGAAGACCACAAATACACAACTAGTCTCAACAGATGGGAGAACCAGGCCAGTGTTAACATTTTATCCCATCCCTTAAAATAGCATTTACTGAGCAGAAAACCTCTTGCCTTTTGCACCATCTTGTTTGTCAAATATTCCAGGAGCTGCATAGAAGTTTTCAGGACCATGTGTAAGTACCTTCCTTTTTTTATTGTTTTTAAATGTTTGGAAATGTATATAATCCAAGGCTTAACACTCTTCAGAATTAAGGCATAAGCCAGTGATACAATGAGGGGCTGGGGAGGAAGAGTTCACAACCCCACACTCATTTTGCCCTGTTATTTATTTTATGGCTAACAATGTACACAGACTTACACACTGTTTATTGAATCACTTGTAGTAATGGAACTATAGTTTCATTCTTCAGTTGCTATAGTTACATTACTATCCAACTTTGCATTCAAAATCTGCAAACAAATCCTACGAAGGATACTGTATTTTTTTTTTCCAAGGAAACTTCACTAGTCTTAATCAAAACTTTAAAAAAAACATTTCACTCAAGCTGATATGGGCAAGCAACTTTTATAAAAATATACTGTATAGAAACACGGTTGGAAAATTGCATAGAAAATATCCTTTTATTTAAATCGAAATAAGGCACGGTGTTACTAGCTATGGTTTGGCTGTAAAAATGCAACTCTATTTTGATTAATTCCATGTTATTAACAGTATTTTCCATAAAAATATAGGTGCAGGAATAAAAAACCCTTTTACACAGAGTGGGAAACACTCTATTGTAAAATTTCACCAAATTTACTGTAATTCAGCTGGCAAAAATTCAAATGCTATTTTAAATCAGGATCCCAAATATTACTGTCCTCCAGGCTGTTCAGTGGCTGATGCTGTGCTTTCTTCATTTCCTGTGTAATCCAGGTGTTCCATCATCTAAAAGTAAAAAGGAAAAAAAGTGAAAAGAGATGGCTCTTTATAAAGAAATACTCCTTCCCCCCATTGATCTAAAGTATTTGTTAGCTAAGAGAAATATAATTAAACACGTGTTAGAGTGCATTTTAGCAGCATACATTTAGGAAGTCCTCTATAGATCAGAAAAGTATTTAAGCCAAATAATCAAAGCTAATGCTTTCCACTACAGAACGATTCTCCAACCAAGGACCCGAGTCCTCTACAAGGAAATAAACCTATGAGTCAGAAGTATCTCAATTATTAAATACAAGGAACAAAAAACAATTGGGGTTAAGCAAATTTTTCAAAGATATGGCTTGCAAAACTGGAAGTAGACTCTAGGATCTTACCTGACATTTACAGGTAGCAAGCAATAGCTTGAACAGAAAAGACTAACTTTCCTCTTTTCATGGCTGTAAATGCTACCTATGTTACAGTTAGTCAAAACTAACTGTATTGGTCACATTTCTTTGTAGATTTTCCTTTTATTTTAGAAAGGATAAAGGAAACGGAACTGTAAAGTCCTGCATCAGGAGAGAATCCAAACCTGATTATTATAGACTGATTATACTTTGCATTAATGTAACTGATTAGATTGCCTGAGTAACTCAAATCTGTAGTTTTCCTGAGTAAAAAGCAGCCTGTTTCACTATCCACTGCTGCATTGCTGGAGGCAATGAGGGCTCTGGTTTTCCCCTTGAGACAAGGCATTGAATGAATTACAAAGGTAATACACGCGTTTGTTAGTGTAACAAACTGAGACCATCAGTTTAAGGGTTTCAGAATTGAGCATAATTAACAAGAGGCCAAGAACTGGACAGTTTAGGTAGCTGAGAGCCAGAGACAAAAGACACAGAAGTAGTACAACTAATGCTGAAAAAACAGAATGTGCCAAGGAGCTCATATACCCAGAGTGGCAGGATTATTAGGGCAAGGGATAATGCTTTAAGCATCTAAAGGTAGAAAACCCTACTTATGTTCTTCCATAGTGGCATATCCTGCCATTCTTTCTGTGCAACAGCTGCTCACTGTGTGGGTTCTGATCTATGCTGGGCAGATTTCCATACAATTATTTTCTTGTCTTACTAGCACCTGCTAGAGAATCCTTGCCAGGACAAAGCCAGGCCCTGAGACTGCTGTGTTGTACACGCTTTAGTGTGGTATAATTTTATGTACAGGGCAAAGAGACGAGTTCCATTAACTTTTCTCTTCTCTAGTTATGACCCAGCTCTGTGCCATTCCTTCTTTTATGCCAACAGAATTGTTTCATTGCAAAGTACACAAACATACCTTATCAAAAGCACTTTTGCTTAAACAAGCTGTTTCACAGTCCAGCTACACCAATGTGCTGTGCAGTAAACCAAGACGACAGTTCCAAAAAACAAGTCAGTGGGATTTGGGTAAGGTTTACAAAAGCCCAGTGGCCACAGCATCAATCTAAGACCAGAAAAGGTCTTTCACATCCCTCCCTTCATGTGCCAGAATCACAACAGTCAGAACTAAGGCAGGCACCAGTCTTGCCAATAGACCTTAGACCTGAGTTAGAGCAACAACACACACTCAGTCCAGCAGTGAACACCCAGCTCTTGAGCTAATGACAATCTTGCATTTATTTCAGTTTATCCAGAATTTTCCTCTACACTGTGACCAAAAATCCACATCAAAAGTCACCCAAAGCAAACACTCCCTACAATTACAGAACTCAAACCATCCTTTTGAATGAGGATTAAAGTATTTGTTTCCAGGATAAAAGAAGAACAACCTCCCCCCACAGTACCATATTACATCAAGTCATGCCATGTATCTTCCTTCAACCTAGGGAGGATCATGTAATAGCTGGCATAGAGAAAGTAATTTTGCTAAGCATTTTTGTACAATGTTTTCCTATTAAATTCACAAGGTGCTTCTAGAAATAAAAGTATTTGCAATAATTCAGTGTATTCCAAAGTCAAAGATTCTTCTATTAGTCCTACAACACTAAGCAGCAAAAAATGTACTTTTTTTGTACAAATGCTGGAGCTAGCACCTGTATTTAAATTTTAAAGTCTCTGCTTAATAATCAGATCTTAAAGTTAACTTTAAAACCAAATGCCTAGTAAAGCACTAAGGATGCTTCAGGGGGGTGTTTAAATAAATGTTTCAAGGCTAAAAATGTCACATCACCCCATTCCTAATCTTTCCTCCACACAGAAGGACAGCCCACAACGTAAAGCTAGGGACAACAGGTGCCTCTCTAAAAGTACGAGATGGCATTTAAGCAGCTTCCTCTACACGTGTATTTCCACTGTGGATTCTCTCAGGACAAACCCTTCCTCAAAGTCTCAGCAGAAGCTGCAGGAACCTTTATGGCAACCAGGTGCAAGATGAAGGCACCTTGCTACAATCCTGGACAAAGCCGTTGTTTTAAACCAAGAAAGAGGCAAAGCAATCTGACTGTACATTGTGGAGAGCTCACAAATATTTTTGAAGTGGAAGAGATTTAGAAGCTTTGCTCTCACATCTGAATTTCTGACAGTTTTTAAGGGGCAGGTGTAGACGTTTCTGTTTAACCTATCTACTAACATGGTGAACTATTATAAACTAAAAGCACCAAACCTACCCCAAAAAAACCACTTCCACAGACCCAAACTAGAAATGGCAGTACAAATCTCTCTGTAAGAGTACACAGGTACCTATGCCCACAGTTGCCTGCAAGCTTCATGGCAATAATGCTGCATTCACAGAATTCTCAACAACTCACAGTTATGATGAATTTGCCAAGTATCTAAAAATGTGATTATAAAACTTATGGTACTAAATAGCAGGTGCATGCTGTGTAACATGGCAGTGACAAATCTGTTGATTTATTACTTCAAAGAAGGTAAGAAGTGCTAAACACTTGGAACTGACAAACTCTAACAGGTTGCAAGACTACTCTATGTAGAAGACTTCAAAGTTGCATTAGGCCACTAGATTGTCCATGATGTTGCTAAAATTATTTCATAGATTGCACTGATACAAAAAACAGTGTTCTAAAATTAAATCAATAACTGGAAAATAAGTATGAAATTAGTTTATTGTGAAGGCATACATGAGGAGTATAAGCAATCTAGAAAACCTAGATAAACCTTTATTATACACTTCACAGGAACAATACTGCCAGTTAGGTGGCAGGAAAGTATGTTATTCTTCCAAGAAATCTCTGCACTTCAGTGAATAGTTAAAATGTTTTTCTGTGCAGCAACTCATTACAGCTCAAGACTACACCATAAAAAAGCCACACAGAGCATAACTAGAATTTAAGACTGCATCATTATGCAGAAACAGAAATGACCTCAGCTATGAATTATGGGACCTCAGAGCTATCTTGGGGAGTCAAGTATTTGTCATGCGTATAAAGTAGAAACTAAAAAACTGATTTTAACAAACCTATCCAAGAACTCGAGTGCACACAGCAGGACAGAAGAATTCTATGTTATAAAAATAGTCTGGCCATCTGCTTTTAATTTGCACTCATACCTTCCCACTTCCTAATACCATCTTTGGTTTATATCTAATTTCTTTATTACTAAGGCATTTTAATGAGACTTAAATTGTTAAAGTACTCTTTTTTAGAAGAAAGGAGCTAATGAGAAAAGTACTTTTTATTTGAGAATTTAAGACACAAGCAGAGTTCACCATCTCAAATTGTCTTCATGGCAGACACCCTATGCTTTATAAAGAGATGTACAACTCCAGCAACTATAATTCAAGATTATATTTAAATGCTCAAATTCCACAAGGAGCTGAAATTTGAAAGCCTGCACTGCTCTCTCCAAGTTGTGTGGACAGTGAAGATAAATACCAACAGTGTTAGCAGTCATGAGCTACTGCCAAGAAAGGTCAAACCTCGCTGCAGTCCAGACGTGGTGCAGCAGCAAGGCCACAAGAGCCGGTCCCAATCCCTGCTCCCCAGCACAGTGCAAGCAGTGCAGACAGGATGGGGTGAAGGACACTGCGGAGCAGGAGGGTGACAGAAGGGATGTAGACATGATTACTAAAGGCAAATTTGTAATGCTCAGTGTTGTAACAAAAGACAACAAAATTGTTGTTTAGGTCTAAGCAGGTTTTCACATCAGTGCAGCGACACAAAAAATCAGGTGAAGGGCTGCAATATAGGTAACAGAAGAGGAACTAACACTAACTGCAAATATTTGAAGACACTCCTAGGGATTTGGGAAGTTAGAGAGTAGAGAAGCATACAAAGCCTGCCTTCAGGCTTAGGAATCATGGCTTCATTGCTACTTATGTTTTCCTTAACTCCTTTAAAAAAATAAAAAACGCAAAAGACCTAAGTGTGAATACAGATTTGTATCTTGTCTTCAGTTCTACCCTCTTCTATTGAGTTATTAATACAAAAATTAAGAAGTAGATGCAAAAAAGACTGAAAAGAAGAAGCAGAGGGGGAAAAAGAAGAAAAAAGAACTGTAAGATGATTAATAAAGTTGCAGTAAAAGAAGGCCATAATCACACCTTGTAGCAAAGGCGTCCTGGAGGAGTCCAACACCTAAATAAAATTCATTCCATTATTAAAATCATATACAACAAAACCAACAAAAAATCAGAAAAACCCAAAACTCCAAAAATGTAACTAATGGACTATTCTTAGAAGTTTAGTCACCTGATGCACTGTATATGCTCTTCTACCCCTATTCTTAGGACACTTTGCTCTAACAGCTCTGCAAGGGTTTTCTGTTCCCATGAGGGCAAAGGAAACCTCTACACAAGTCTGGCCACCCTTGTCAATGGAGCAGCTCTGCCCAAGTCTGAATCACTGATGTTGAAAAAAATTGTCTTCTGACACCTTTCTGTATCTTTCCTCCTCAGAATGAGCACTGAAAACTGGAGATTTCAGCCCTGGGGCTGTGTGGGTTGGGGCTATTTGGGGTTTTGTTTGTTTACTTGGATTTTTTTGCATGTTTGTAAGTTCAGTAAGGACAGTTCAAAATACAGTTTTAGATAAGGAGGACAATATCCGAGAAAGATCAACCCTGCAGCATTTTGAGAGTGCAACTTGAATAACACTCTCTGAGAATAAAAAATTAATATAAAAATATTCTTCAGAAAGTTATAGAAAAATAGGAGTTAACAAAGTTACACAGAGGTCAACTACAGGCTCAACTACAGAGAAGTCTAACTCAGGGATGGTGGAGTGGGGGTTGAAATCAGCATTTTATATTGTGCTAGAAATGAAGTCACCTGACTCAAAACAAGTTCAAAACTACTCTGAAGTTCAGAGTCGTTTTAATCCTTCAAGAAACCAGTTGAAAGGACATGAAATAACTACTATGGCAACATAATTCTTTCAAGTATGAGTTTTGCTACAAGAAGTGCAAGAAATTTTTTGTCGCTAAGGAGACCTGCCAAATTTATTCAGGCCAATCTTACTCAGAACTCAAGTGAGGAAAATAAATTGCTAAGTGTTTTCCTCCCAACAAACCCAGAGCTACTGGGCTTCATAAATGTGACCTTGTTTATTTTAGAAGAGCTAAAAGTCACTAATTTATATATAAATGCACAGTAAGCCAAATTCATTCTGACCTACAGAGTAACATTTCTGTTCACTGCACCCATGAAAGGAGTTGATTTTGTAAACAGAAAGACAGGGTATTTAGTTAAAGCTGAAAATCTCCAGAGTAATTTCACACCTAAACCAAACTCCAGCTGAAGCAGGTGTAGAGTATTAGATCAACAAACAGTAGCATTTTGCTAGTAATACTATAGGAGCCAGTACCTGTAGCTTTACCTTTACAAGAATTACCCTCGACTTCCACTGACCCACTTAAACCTTCCAATCCAGAAGCTAAACAAGCAGGAGCTGCCCCTATTCACCATCAACTTGATACCCACGCTCCCCCAGAAGAGACTATCTCATCTCTGAGTTCAACATGCCCTAGGTACAGGTGATGGTGCCTCACTTCAAACAATACTGGACTTAGGTCTCAAGCAAAGCACAGAGTAATCTTGAGACTGGTCTGTATTATAATAAATGCCAGCTCTCAAGGGCTACTGGCACACTCAGTTACTACAGCAAGTCCCGTCAGGGAAAATGTGCACGTATCAACTGGTGGGATTTTAAGAACTGCAGTTCCTGGGTAGTGTTAGACATAACCAAAGGGAAAATAGATTATCCAAGGCAGTGTGCCCACAGTGTGTGGCTGCGATAGGAAACAATTCTATAACCCAGCTATTTTGTTCCTGAATGCTCCATACAACCTGATGATGTAGGCCATCAGTGATGCATGGAAAGTTTCTGAAGTTCTAGTTGATCACCAGTTTTTTTGAGCTGTCTCTAATACAGAACTGGTACAGTTTGGAGTCTGCATGCTTAGTTCAGTGACTCATGTTATACCACATCAAGATGATAGACGAGGAATGTTACAGCACAAGAAAACATTTCAAAGTGGATAGAACAAATTTCTTTTCTTCCCTGAGTACTGAACCAGCTATTTCATCTCCCTTGAGCTTTGTTCTGCCATATCAACTACAAGACTAAGATTTTCTAAGGGTAAAGACTATTTTTCCTTATTAGTTCCAGAAGATTACAGGAAAACTAGCAAAAACTGGATTGCAGGTGATATATCACCAAGTTCTCAGAGAAGCATATACTCAAAAGAATTAACAACAAAATACCCAAGGCATCCAGCCTACCTGGTAACTGCTTCCTTTCCAAAACTTCTTCATCTCTTTGCGCCTCCAGGCAACAAGGGAGCTCGTGATGAGTGTACATGGTACAAGGTAGAGAAGGGCAGGCTGCCCCATCTTCATCAATGCCAGTACAACAAAAGTCAGCACCATACCAACAGCATAAGCTATAAAAAGACATTCATACATACACAGTTAAGAACAGGAGGATTTTTAGATTAAGTCAATCATTTAGTAAGACAGAATTTCTTTTTAAGCAATATTTTCTTTGTTAATATAACTGAAGGAGAGACACAACAGGTTGCTCTGTATTTGCAAGATTTCTCAAAGCAATTGACTACCACAGAGAATAGTCACCTTACATATAAGCAGGTACACTAAAAAGAGTTTATAAAGCGTTTCTTGACAACACTGAACCTTACCTGAAGAAAACCATCTAGTTTTGCCATTTTAAAAAAGCTACCATGAAGATCAACAATGCTGAAATATCACATGATTTACCTATTGTGCAGGAAATGTAGTATACAGAAGATGATCTTGTTTGAACATCAAATCTTCGACAATAGGCAACCAGAAGCCCTTGAAGGAAAAAAAAAATTAAAAAGGAAAAGGATTAATGAAATGTTTAGTCATGATTTTTTCTCTCCCCAATTTTCCAAATGAAAACAGCATAAAAGAATTTATAGTAAGACTTCCCATTATTGTTTTATCTTCTTCCAATTATTTTTTCTGTAAAGGCAAGAATCAGTCTAAGAAATCCTATCATAAGTCTAGAAAATCAAAACCATAACAGAAATATGAACCAAGCAAGCTTGGAATTAAAGGCTGGGGGTTTTAAGCAACCTAATTACATTGTGCTATTTTCAGCTTTCTAATAGAGAAATGTAACCTATTTTTAATACTTTTCTTCAACAGGATTCTAATGCTCACTCTTAACATTCAGCAATTCTGCCTGCACATGCTCAATTAAAGTAATGTGCTCAAGACTCCAAATAGGGCCAAATTCAGCTCTTCTGAGAAAGATGGAAAAACTTGGCAATATTTTACATTACCTCACCTCTAATTACATAGTCTAGGATATGAAAATCCTAAGAAGTCACAAAATATTTGCTTTCTGTGGGATTTTGATGAAATTTAGTTAATTCTGACAACTGGATTTGCCTATGGGACTTGCATTTACTCAATCCAGTACAACAAAAAATAGAAAACCTTTCACTATTTAAGTATTCTGTAACATACTGAGCTTTCTTCTTCTACTCTGGCTTTTGTTGTATTCTGCATTGACTGATTAAGGCAAACTGCTGCATTCAGTTTAGTAATTACTCTGTGAATAAACTCTGCTGCAAGTCAGCTGAGAATAAAACCCAAAATATTTATTCATAAGTTACAGTTACCAAAAATATTTGCTCACCTGGGACAATAATGTCTCCAAAACCCAACAATGAAAAGGGCAAGTCACAGAGTGTCGATGCAGAGTGTTCCAGTCTAGGCACTCTAATAACCACGGGTAACTGTAAAACATTATTTCAGAAGCCACATAAATCTCATCTAAAGCATTCCAGTGTTCTGGATTTTTTTGGTTGCTTAAATTAATAAACAGTTTAAATATAATTAATTTATTGTTAATGCAGAACTTCAAAATAGGTAGAACCTGAAGTAAAAACCAGAAACCAACATAGAAAGTAGATAAAGCTTAAGGCAACTGGTAAGCTGGAATTTCAGATTTACAAATAATATGCACACATGAAAAAAAAAGTTAAAACAATATTTAACCATATAACGGGAGTAACAAATCTGGATTATTAACCTAACTATAGAATACTGATCAACGATATCCAGGCCCTAAAGAGAAATTTGGACAGTGAAGTTTTCCCCAAAAGAATAGTCTTTTCAGAGGAAATAATTTAAAAATCCAGTATCTGAAATACAATCCTTACTTTCTCATGGGGAGCTGAGCGTTCAGTAGGGACTTCCACCAAGTTTCCATCACTCTAGGATCAAACCCAAGTCAACAGGCATTTAATACTTATAAGAAAATAGCAGAAGCTGGCTATATTTTGTGAGAAAGTTATGCTGAAAAGCACACTATGAATTAGCTACACAGAGTCAGTACTTTAATGCTGCATGTTACAGTGACTGTTCATACCTTTTCACTGTTTCCAAAGGGACCAGCTGCAACTTCAACCATTATACTTGCCCCATTCTGAAATTGAAGTTATTTTTCAAAAGTTAGTGGTTTAATGCACCAAAACTTTCATACTACATCTACAAAAACTGCTTGTACGTCCACTTACAATTCAGGATTGGAAAAATCCTGAATATCAAAGGGAATGCCCCAGTATTGTACAGTATTATACAGTATTGTTTTGCAATAAAAACATGTAGTCCAGCCTAAAATAATGTTAAAAAAAACCCCAAACAACAAGTCCACTAGATGTAGCTGGAATTTTAGCTAAAAACATGTCAGCTTTTTCTGCCATGAGCTTTCTGCTTCAAAATAAAAGCAGGTTAACACTTGCACACAGTTCATACCACACTGCAAGTGATCACTGCAGAAAGTACTACAGCACATTCCAAAAAATGGGTGTTCAAAGTAAAAGAAGGAAAAAAATGGAGGGCAGTAATTTCTCCTGATCACACTATCCCTCACACTAACTGGGGATGGTTTACTTTTGACCATGTGATTGCCATAAAAATTTAGGCCACTGTTGTCTTATATGGGGAAAAATGGAAATCAGCTTTTCCACCTTGAGACCATTGCAAACACTGACCTGTTAAACAAAAATACAGACCCAATGACCAGACATTTTCGTTCTTACAATAAATTTACAGACATACCTTTGTGATAAATGGTGTTATGAAGACAAAAAACACATCATATAGAAGGAGGAGGCCTAGAAGTATTACACAGGACTGGCAAAAAAAAAAAGAGAAGAAAATATTACTGTGGGTTTTCAAGTATCACACAGCTAGATTCTGGCACCATTACTGTACCATGTTTTTTAATCTGGCATAACATTTAGAACAGGATTAGTTTCTTTTAATAATTATTAAAAATTGTAAAATTTATGGTTTTTAATATGTATTTCTTGCATGTTGAAAACCTACTTCCTGACAGTAAACTTACAGATTCAAGGCAGTAGAATACTATCTCAAGGTAAGCAACTTACAGTACCTTAAAGTTGGGCATTTTCAGTGTTTTAATGAAGTTTAGGCAGAAAGCAACTCCCAAAGTATCTTGCAAAATCCACGCCCACCTAAAAAAAAACCCAAACCATTTTTACAGGTTGTTCCAACTACTGCTGAAATCTAGATTTTGCTGGAAATAGCAAGGACAATTTCTCAGCAAGCAAGAAATTAGTTTCTCAGATTTACTGTTACCAAAACCACAGAAGTCCTAGTTTCAAGATGGTCAATTTACACCAGCCTCTGATCATAAATAGGTAACTGTCTGTGCTATCCCAGCTGTAATGGCTGGGATAGAGTTAATTTTCTTCACAACAGCTGGTAAGGGCTATGTTTTGGATTTGTGCTGGAAACAGCCTTGATAACACAGGGATGTTGTAGTTACTGCTGAGCAGAGCTATTCCCTATGCTATTCTGTACCTCTTTTCTTCTGTGGCAATCGTTAGCAATCAAGCTAGTTCTTCCTCACCTTCATAGTTTTTTGTAACTTTAAATTACCACACAGTTCATTTGCATAGCTTTGTTCTCTATTACTCCCATGCTTGTTAAGCTTCAAAATACTTTCATGATCTTTTTGAAATTGGCACTGGAGTTTAGAAGGATGCTGCGCTCCAGGATTAGTTGTATGCTGGGAAGTTCATTAACACCAATTATTCACCTTACTCTTAAGTGAGAATGCATCACTTACCTATCTTCATTTCGAAATACTGCCCAGACAACAGCTGCTGCTATGCAGAATACAGCAAGAAAAATAAGCCTCACTTCAATGGTTTTGTTGCAACATGTAACCCTAAAAGAAATGAGTTAAATTAAAAGAGAAAGCCTGCAACAGCCAAGACACATGCCTGTGCTATCATGGGTTCTTAAGATGACAAGGTGTTCTCAATCCAGGAGTTTCTTCTTCTTGCAACTGCAGCACCAATCCCTTTCTGGGCTGCACTAAAAACAAGCCAAGAGGGGCTTGGATAGCCTGTCCTCATTCTAGCAAACATATCCAGGGAAGGCAGCAAGCAGATGAGCTTGTTTAATCCATTTCTGTCATGTAACAATTATACCAACTGAGCTATGTCAGTGAGGCACAGACATCTCATAATTGCACAAAATGGTACTGCTGAGAAAAAGCAATTTTAAGAAACATAATACAAGATTAAAAATTAAGTAACTATGTATTGCAAAATTGTGAGCCAATATCCATTTCTACCACTTACTCAGTTTTCTGTGACAGTTCTTGAACTGATAACTGACAGAAGTAATGCTTCTCCTGTAGCTTACACAAAACCTCTTTTCTACCTGATTACTACCTTTGATGGGCTACTAAATCACCTGACAGGAATATCCTGCACTAAGTAACATGCAAACCACATGACTGACATACTTCCAAGTTCATAAGCATTGTTCTTTTTGGGGAAAAAGAACTACTGGTTGCATTAAATATTCAGTGAAAAAGTGAAAATGCAGGGAAGGAAAACAGGGACACTCCCATACTCCCTAATAGGTGCAGGATATTTAACTCAGAGTGGTAAGAAGCACCCATCTGTGCACTAGTAACTCACCACCCACGTGAGGACTGTAACCACGACCTCCTAACACAGATGACATGAGCAATGTGTTGTCTACACTGAAAGTTAAAACTTGGCAGGTATAGTACAGGTCAAAAAGAAGGAAAAACCCCTCTACTGCCTATAGCACAGTACTTGCCCAAATAGGATCAAATGTGCAGGATCCTCCCCTTACAGAGTTCCTTGATGAACAAAATAAGCACATATGACAGACAACCAGGATTCTGTAAAACCAAGCTCAGCCAGCCAAGCAGAGCCTTTCAAATTTGATTACAGAATGCTTTCAAAAAAAGGCAATGCAGCAAATCTCCTGCAACTATTGTAACTGTTGATTATGCTACAGATACCTTTAATATTTAATAAAGCAGCTTGTAATTTTCTTTTGTAACTATCCCACACACTAAAACCATACAGGAAACAATTTGTCAGACTGTTCCCATATTTTCATGCTGCCTTGAGTAACAACCAGAAAATACCCAGAGGAAAGTTTCTATTTTTAATAAGTGAAAGGTGCACAATACCTGCACTGCCCAATTGGGATTTCTCCTATTAATGCTGCAAGACAGTTGTACAGACTCATCGCAGATGCCAGGCAGAAGACTGATATTATAACATATACTAAATAAAATCAATGAAGATGGGAATCAGCAACAAAAAAATAGCAAACAGGAAACAAACACAATAACATACATTTGGTATTTTGGGTTCAGGAGGTGTCTGGATCTGGCACTGGGTGATGTGGTTTAAAGGTTGCAGTGACAGTACTGAGTGGACAGTTGGACTGGATGATCTTGAATGTCCCTTTCAACCTTGAGGATTCTATGATTCCATGATATAAACTGTTAACAGTTACAGCAGTGCTCAACAGCCACTGGAGACCACAGTCAGTTAATTATAGAAAATGCTGATTTCTGAGTGTTTCTGCCATGAGGAAGTTCTCATCAAGCAAAAACTTGACTCAGAGGTATCAGAATTGCTTTCTAGCCAGATCCTCACTACCAAAAAACTAAAACCAAACACCAAACCCCAACGAGCAAAAAATGTTCTCATCAAGCGAACTCTAAACACTACTAGGTTGTCACTGCCATCCTCCCAAGAACGTTGACATAAATAATATATTTTTTTTGCTCATCATTAGTCACCTCTCTTCCACATGACTTCATTCAGAGGAAGCACTGCCAACGCAGTCTTTGTAAGATAGCTGAAGAAACCTCTCCTTTAAGTAGCAACTGCACTCTTTCAACCCTCAAATCATGCATGGAGAGAACAATTTAAAAAGTTACATTCATTTTAGTTTAGAAATCTAGCTTTTTAGACTTAAACACTTAATAAGATCATGCAGAAAAATAAGTCAAATGAGATTATTCATTGTTTCTTACCTAACCATTTGTAGAAGAAATAAAGTAAGACCAGCATGACACAACAGATGACAACAAACAAGATAACTGTTACAGGGGTGAAAGTAACATTTTCTTCCTTCTTCCGTCGGCTTTCTCTCTCCCCGGGACTCGCTACTGCTTTCAGATTCTCACTGTTTTAAGAAACAACAAACACATTTACCTCAGATGACAGATTATGAAAATGTTTTACTAGGACCAGAATTGTTGGTTATGGAACATTTAGACAAGGTTTCAGTTTAGTCCTTCATACTATTGTTAGACTTAAAACCACAGAAAATGGTATGGTTATAGTTTGAGATTCTCTCCATTTTTTAATGAAGATATGCACCTCCAACCTAGCACTAATCACAAGGAAAAGATTCTTAATTGCACTCCTTTCCAATGGTGTGGTAATTGCCAACTTTAAGGGAGCACCACGAACCAAACCCCTGATCCATGTGAAAAAAAGTAGTACTATACTCTTAAACTACTTTTCAGGATGCACACACTGAGCTCTATTAGTGCATCACCTCTGACTACAAAATTTTTTGGGCTAAACGTAGACAATCTGATAAATATGTCTACAATAAATCAAAATTGTGGGTATTGCACACTTAAAACCTCAACTAGACATTAAGTGTCTGCAAAAGCCATGCATGTTAACAGAATGAAGGTAGCTAAGTACTAGTTCTTTCACCCTTACACCTCATAGAGTGAAAGAGAGGTGGTATAATTGGGGATTTTCACTGGGAATTGGATTTCTGTGCATACATACTCCATATTTATGCCTCACCATGCAAAATAAGGAGACTTAAATTGCTGTGGTCATTCTTTGAGCAGATAGCCCTTCTACTCCTTAGTACAGACCTAGTGCAAATTGTCCATCAGATAGTGTGTTCCTGAGGAATCCCAGGACCTACCTACAAAACTCTGAATTCAGCACTGAAACAGCCACCTTCAAAAGAGAATAACCCACAGGAGCAAGGCACCTTGTTAGATGAATCACCTTCTCAGAAAACAGGTTTTGAATAAGCAGCTTTTTAAAAAAAATAAGCTCACCCTAGATTTATGAAAGAGTGCTTTAACTAGTTTAATAAATTACATCTAGGTATTTTTAATATGGGAGACAGCACCACATTTTGTTATTTTAGCATTCAGTGCAGCCACACCCTGCAGCACTGCCGGGTGAAAAAGAAGCATAATCAGATCCAACCTTCAAAAAAAGAAACATACACACCTCCCCTCCTTCTACTTCTTTAATCTCTTTAAAATAGCTAGATTTGCATAACTGTGGGAAAAAGGAAGCTGCTGTTATCACATACAATCCTCTCCTTGTTGTTCTGGGGAGCAAAGCACCAGAACACCACTGAGACCCTGAAGGTACCAAGAAACACTGGCCCATTTAGCATACACAGACACCCAAGAAATACTGCAGAATAATGCCATGCTCTCAAAGGCAGCTACAGCCAGTTTTTGAGAATTATGATGCCAGTTACTGAGTGTTTGGTAATTTGTCAAAATGTTAACTCATGCCTCCTCCCAAGAGCTGCATTATCCCTCAGGGACTTTTACAATTTATGCTCAAGGTTCCTCAAAGCCCTATGGTGATTTTTCAGAGGTTACAGTGCATTTCATGGAAAAGCAGCTAATTGCACTTAGATCTTCTAATTTTTTAACTACCAACCTAAAAGAAAATAATATCCCACTGATCATAGTGACAGTTTTCACAAGCTTTGCAGTCCATGTAATTTAAGCAGTTCCATTTAACAAACTTACAGTTCTGCTACTCCGCTCCAGTAGCCTCCCAGTGCCACTGTAAACACAGCAATCAGGAAGATGACAACCATACTGTAATCAAACTCTGGCAAAGGTGGTGAATACAGAGTCACATTAACTTCATTTCCAAGCACCTGAAATACAACATGCACGTTGGTTCACAAGGAGAACAAAGAAATTATGTTGCTTATTTTCCAACTAGATGTACATCATGATTTCCTACTCTTAACCTACACAATGCTGAGAGGAAGTTTTCAACTTACTGCACAAGACATGTCATATGTTTGCCAAGAAGCAATGCTTTCCATGCTACCTTTCAGGATGGTCAGGTTTGGAAACAAACCTATTACTACTGCTGTGTAAATACAGAGATAGCACAAGAGAAAATGCTACTCCCTTGCATTCTTTCCACACTTCTGAGAAGTTGTGCCTCTAACCCAAATGCCTCCCCAGAATATACCAAGTGCTGTCAAAGACATCTGCTCTGCAGGAAAGCACATCTAACTCAATCAGCCTGAAATACAGAATCACAGTACCAGCAGAAGTCTACCTCTAGCTCTCAAACCCACAAAACTCCCAGTTCAGATACAGACATGAGGCTTCAGACAGAATGCAGTGACAGCTCAAGGTGGTAGAAAGTTATTTACCAACAGCTTCACAGAAACATGATTTGAGATGGATTCAAATGAAAACAACTTCACGCTATTTAAAAAATTTAAGACCTAAGGAAAAAAAACAAGCAGCTGAAGTACACAGAAGAAAATGGGAGAGAACACTGAGATGTAACTGGTACTGAATTGCACAAAAATCTTGAAAGCAAAACCAAGGTGCTTCCATTTGACTGAAAGGAGAGATTTGAAAAACAAAAAAGGGATGATAATTTGACAGGAAATGCCAAGTAGTGGGGAAGACAAGTTTGCTGTTGCAGTCAAACTAAGTCCAGACATCTAAAATAATTGTGCAGTGAGAACAGACTTCAGAGATGCAGAAAAGAAACCCAGATTTGTTTACAGTCTGCATGTGAGATAAAAGCAGGAGAGAGAAGAACATGACAGACAGGTTTGGCTTCAGAAAGATCAAACTGGCAGTAGAAAGACTGAATGGGAAGCCCAGTAGTAGAGTGGCCACATATGAAGAAAGCTGACTCATTTCAGCATCTGAATTTCTAATTACAGATAATAACCTTCCTGCAGGCTAAAGAAGTCAGAATCATTCTTTTTGCCTGAAGTTATGGAAGTTCAAAAACAAGGAATAAAATTAAGTTCTAGTGAAACATTGCAGTTGTATGAAGTGGAACATAACATTAAAGGGAAAAAAACCTATTCAAATCACAGCATCCTCTATGTAAAAAAAAAAACCCAAACCAAAAAAATGCCAAAAACCCCAAGAGGCTTATACATTTTTAATATTCAGTTCCAACAGATCTTAATCCAGTTTTTCCTTTAAGTTTCATAAATCTTACAAAGTATGATTCACGTTAGAATCTAAAGCAATTGTTTCCTTTTGTTCCTATTGTTCCTCTCTTCACTAAAAACTTTCTAAGTCTCAACTTCCACCACAGGGAGCACTAGAATGAAACAGCCTGCATCAGGTTAAAACTCTGCAAGAGAGCTGTCCACTGACTAGAAGGTTAGTAAGTCTCTGCTATTGCTATCAAGACTCTTAACAGACCTGGCTCTAAGGGTCAAGGCTCACAGAGATGAAGTCTTGACAAGAAAAAAGAATGCTTATGCAAACTAGTCCCTCAGACTTGTGTGGTCTCTCTCTTCTAAATAAAAGGAGAAACTGGAAGCTTTAAAGAGAGTTAAACCAGAAATGCAATTGTAGTAGGAAGTGTACAATGGCTGCTGGATTCTGTGAATAAAATATCATTCAAAATAACAGCTGCCAGCAACACGACAGGAGGCTTTGGCAAAAAACTACAGCAGAACTAGGAAAGATCCCTTGTAGTCTAGGCTGTGTCCCTAACTACTTTTATGAAGGCAGTCTCATTAAAAGACAAAAATGAATTCTTTGATTCAGCAGCAGTGTGAGCCATCACCTGGCACACCAATCTAGAGCAGAGGTGCTTTGGTGAGTTACTACAGCTGTACAGAAGTGATTCTGCATAACACCACTCCTGGGCAATAAAGTGGTGCAGAGAAGATTCAGAACCATTTAGAGTCCTAACTTGCCCTAGTTCCCTTTCATGTTAGTAGGGCATCCTAAAACCACTCAGCTAAGCAAACAACACTTATCTGACTTGAAGAAACAAATCTGAAGACAGAGGACAACCTGAACCCAACCACAGTACTTATCAAGGCTGTGGCAGTCAGCACAAACCTTCAGTCATGTCAGTGCTCAGCAAGTACCTATCTTTAATCACAACAGTAAACAACCAGAGTCCTACAAATCTAGGCAGTTTCAGTTTGCATACTTACCTAAGACAACCTCCCATGGCAGCTCTGAAGATTAAGAGCAGAAATGGTGAAGTGAGCTTGCAAATTCAACTCAAGAAGCTAGCCTCTGCTATCCACAGAAAAACATGTGCAATTCAACTCCTGCTTAGCAAAACTATTCAACACTAAATTAAAACCCCAAAACAATATAATAACAACAGAAAAAGCCACACTGAAGAAAAGATACTGTTTTCCTTAAAACCTGTGCAATATTCTGTTATCCTAATGTTACATGCCAAGGAAAAGAAACTCCAAATCCTCCCAAAACAAACTGCCCTGCTTATAAAGTGTAGGAGATACCACAATTGCCACATTTTAGTAACATGCATTTGGCATCTCTCCACGAACTCACCAGCAGAAACTCAAACCACACTGCCTAACCACTCTGTAGCTGATGCTGTCACACTGTATAGATGGAGCTCATCATCTGCCAAAGGCAAAAAAACTCTCAGTTTTTCCTCAAGATCCAACCTGCTCAGGTGCTGCTTGCCTGAAAGCTCTGGTGCCAGCAGCTACAAGCTCAGCTGTTGTAGCTTCTGCACTAAAGGAAAAATCCTCTCAGGCTACAGCTCTTCAGGAATGTCAGGCACCTGCAACTGTACCCAAGTCTACTGGAAGACAGCTTATCTTGTTCAGCAGAAAGACTTCTAAGGCTCCCCATCTCCAGTTAGGTATTGTTTCCCATTCTGTGTTCTAATCAATCAATTGTTCTCTCTTGTTCACCTGATTAGGAAGACCAGTACTTCCACAACTAAATGTCCATCCTCTCCTAGAACTGAAAGCAGTATCTAAGCACATTCAAATCAGGCAGACATCCAGACCTGACCTGAAATTAATTTATTTGTTCAAATATTTAAGTTTATACAACCATAACATGCTGAAGTTCTGTTACTTACCAGCTGCATATCTACTATGTCATTATATCTTATAAGAGCAACTGGAAGAGTCACATCTTCAAAATCAGTCTTGTTATCTGAAATAGCAGACTAAAAGAGAAAGTGTAAGTGATAAGTATGTTGAGCCTATTTACAAAGTAGGTTAAATCCCTAAAAGCAGATTATCCTTTCAATTTCAGTGTATTTGTAGGAAGGTAAAAGCCAAAAAGCTCATTCATCACCCTTTGCAAAAGGTCAATAAAGATAGATGTACTTAAATCAAACCAGATGATACCAACACATCTGGATTCATACAGCTCTTGTGCTTTTATGTAATATTACAAGGAATAATCAAAACTGTTTTTAATTTCTACACTTCTAAAACAAGATTAACTTTCTGTGATAATCACACAAATTCATAAATTGTACATATTGGTACATACACATTGCAGCTGCAATAGAGAACAAAAAAGCAATGCGATTTCACAATACCTTTTTTATTTCCAATTTTGGATTATATTTTCCTAGCTTATTTTCATCACAAATGTTTAAAACAGTATCAGCTAAGTTTACATGGAGTTCAGAATGCACTAAAATTAGGGTAAGATAAAGACAAGTATTTGCATCAGAAACACGTTTGAAGATACAAAGGACGTTTAAAAATCCAGCTCAGCTGTAGCTCCTCTTAGCAGATGTAACCCAGCACTGCACAGCCCCACCAGCACAGCTCTGTGGGGAGGACAAATGGCTCTGCTGGGATCCTACACATGGTCAGGGTCCTCTGCTTGTGGGGCTGCTCTCAGCTAACCCTGCACAGGACCAAATAGACAAGACTCTATTTCACTACACAAGAAAACTCTGTGTTGTAACTTACCAGCCTAGATTTACTGGCAATCAACAGCATTTTAGCACCCAAACTTTGTGCAATTCTTGCTTTTTCCAAGAAAGTGCAGTTTCCTCTCATCACTACAACTGCTTTGTCTTTCATTACGCCAGAAGGAACTTCAGATGAATTGCAGAGGACTGTAGAAGTCAGGTTTTCCAGAGTCCTGAAAGTCTGCAGAGCAAGAGGGAGAAAAGGAATTAAAGTGATTAAAGCAGAAAAATTGATATTACAAACAAATTAATCTAAATGACTCCATTACTATGCTCTTTAACTTGAGATTTGCCAGAAAGAGGTGTAACAGAAAAGAATGATTAATTCAGGAATATAAAATCACAGCAGCAGTTTCTGCAGCCTGCAATACTAAGGGACACTGAGAGCAGGATAGAGCAGAAGTAATCTGGATATTTCTAAGTGCAACTTCACAGCAGTTTGTATTATAATTTAATCATAAGAAACTGATTAGACAGGAAAATCACTGCTTGTAGTTCAGGGGAATCCAGTGTACACTCTGTGATATTTCCAGGCCTTACAAGCCAAAAGAGCACTGATGGATACGACATAATCAGAGGTCCAAAGTATTACGCTTGTTCAAAACCAGCTGTTCAGTCTAATAATGTTTTACTTAGATCATCATCTCCTTATTTCTAAGTTTAATTTCATATGGACAATTATCTTGAAATTATTGACAGTTTTCTATAGTTGCTCAAGGCATCCCAGTGGCCAAAGTGGCTCAGCAAAGATGGCTGGGGCAGACAAATGATTTTTACTGTGTTTTACATTGAGTTAGTCTGCAAATGAACAGAAGGAAAGACAGAGTGCCTTGATCAATCCCAAACACAAAGTATTTCCTGTTTCTAAAAATGCCTAAGGAACATTTATTTCTGCCTCACATCAACAGTCAGAAAATACAGCATGATGGTACATTTCAGATAATCTCCTATTACACCACGTGTTTTCAAGACAATTAAATGCTACATCAAACTGATGAATGAAAATTTTTTAAAAGTTTCAGAATTTTACCAGTTTTTGTAAACAAATAAACAGAACTTTAATTCCCAAATATAAAACTTAGACTTAAGGATAACATCTGAAGAAAAAAAATTTAACAGGATAAAATGAATACGTAAGTACATTTACAACTGATTCTAAGCATACAGAGAGTATTCCTTTTGTAAATTCTAGAAGCCAACTCTCTAAAGGATAGAAATGTCCATTATAGATTTTTTTTTTTTTTGAGTGGTTTGGGGGGAAGGGGACAACATGACCCAAAATGGCAAATATTCAGTGTAGCACCTATTAAATCCAAAATGTTGAAGGCCAGTTATAGTTAACCCAAATTCATACTGCAATCTGGTTTTCTTGGAGAGTATGACTACAAGCTACTTACAGCATTGTCCAAGGTTTTTGGAAGAGATACCCAGTTAGAATTGTAAATGATGCAGTAATCCTTAGTTACTGGAGACACTCCACCTCCAGAGGCGTGCAGGATCCCCTCATCAGCAGCCACCTGCAACAGATCAGGGTGTTCTGAGTTAAACCAAGATCAAAATATCAGTTATATAGATATTCTTTCAAAAAGCTTAAGAAGAGAAAGAACTGTTAGGAGAAAAGGAATTTACTCAATTATTTTACATAATGACTGATTCCATGAGAGATGGGGAGCTTGAGAGCAGGCTGGAAAACTAGTAATAAGCTAATTACTATATAATGCTGCTTATCCTCTTTGCAAATACAGTGTATTTATGACATGTACAGTTCATGTCACCAAGCAGAATACCAGCACAAAACCTATGCAAAGGATTTCAGATTCTCTATCTTGTGCCTTCCAAAACGTGTAACATTTTACATGCAAAGCAATTAGAACAGTACCTGGAAAAGAGATTAAAATCTTTGCCTCCTTGCAGACTCTAGAATTTTCCCTACTAATAAGGTAGGGGATTATATGTATTATGTATGTATGTATCATGTGACAATTACCAAAATATTTTTGGTCAAGTAACTGTAAACACAAAGAGACCAACTAGTGTACTTTAAGAAGAATTTGTGTAGTTAAGAAAATACTGGTGTTTCTTAAGATTAGACTCCCTCACATAATATGATTCCTGTTATTTACAAATACAGCTGAATTCTAAAACTTCTCATGAAGTTAGGAATAATACTTCTCCCCAAGCATTAATAAAGATCAGGTATCTAAGTGGATAAATGAACAGACTAAAGATTAGATGCAGCTACAGCTATAAAGCAGTGAAAACAAACAAACATTATTTGCATCTCAAAGAAGTGTAACCGTAAAAAACCTGGAAGATGATCTTTTTCAACTGTTTGTCTTGAAACTGACCTCAATAGCAAGAAGCATCATCAGATTAAGAAAACATTAAATCCTGCTCTAAATTCCAAATTTGTATAAAAACCCACTAACATATTAAGCTAGAAGTAGGCATGGGTATGGGGGAGAAGCCCAAATAGTTGTCAGATACACAACGAGCAGTGCTAGAGAGGCATTTCTCCTCAAGCTAGAAGATTTGTGTTCTACAGCAGGGGAGAACTGGAGAGAAAATAAAAGCATGTGACGATATTGTTTCAGAGGTTTATGTCTGCCTGGTTTGAATAGCAAAAAACCTTCTTCAGAGGAATCCATTATATTGGCCACAGCGCATGAACATCTGCTGGGAGAACTGTGTCAAAGGGCCTGAGCACATTAACTGTTTAATACAGAACAGTTCTTCAGCTGTCAGCTAAAATAAATTGTTCCATGATTTATGATCAGCACAAAAATGATCAAGCTTCCCTCTTAAGTGCACTCACCCAGAAGTACAAAGTAATGGTGAATTAAAAGCAGTAACTACCTCCAACAGGTGCAAACCCCAGAGGTTTACATCCATTAAAAGCTCTTTCTGCTTCATCAAGTAGAATAATAAGTATTTTCTGGGTTCCAGGAAATCAAGTGCTAATGCTACACAAGCATGAATCTACCTAGAAGGAGTGATTACTTGCTTATTTGATATGCATGTTTTGTTTGGCAAGCTTCCCTTCTCTGGGGATTAACCAGGGAACAGAATTCATCCTCATGAGGTGGAGGGAGGCAGGACCTGAGCATGACGTGTGCCCACACCTAGTCATTGCTAAGCTCTAAAGACAGCATTTAGAAGTTAAAAATTAAAAGAAACACTACATGATGCGCCTCACTTGGACCATCCCCACGGAAATCCTGTTGCATCCACCTAAAGTCCTGTTACTTTCTAATGGCTTCAGTATCCTTCTTTCACAACAGACAAGGGCTACCGGTTTGGGTAGGTGGCCTTGCAGTCAGCTGAACTGAACAAATCCTGCTCTCACTACACATACAAAGCTAGCATTTCTCACCAAGCACATTTTCCATCTTGTTACTTAAGAACAAGACTAAGTGTGTGGTCACAAAAACATCTCTTGAAAAGATTAACCTGCTTCCCTAGGCTGACTTGCTCTGGCATAAAAGCATTCCCACACGGAGAAGAGGCATAACAGCTGCCCTTACCTAAAGGGGCATCACCATCTCCTTTCTCTTCAGGTTCAGACAATTCCCAATGGCCCCTCACCTCCAAACAAATTCCTTCCTGTTTTTGACAGGTAGTTCTCTCATCATACTTCCTTCCCTTACAACCTTTAAATTTTTGTTGTATAATTCCTTATCCTTGATAGAGAAGAAGTCTCATTCTGTCTCTTAATCCTTAATTTTCCAAATGTGTCCCTGTCCCTGCAGGGATATAAGCTTGGCCTGACTGCTGAGCTTTGGAGCGTATCAGTAACCCCACCATGCAGAATACAGGAAATCAGATGAACCAGTAGACACAGAGACCAAACCAAGCCTATATTTACAACATCCATCACAATTAGTACCTAGATAAGACATACAGAAACTCAAAGGTACAGACTAGGGAGATGGTAGTCTGTACATAGCAAGTGACAACATAAAACCCACAGAAACATAAAAAGGCAGGGAAAAAAATAGCCATGAATAGAACAACCATCATTTTGTTGTTCTGCCAGTGGCCGTGTGACACACACAGATTGGCCCTTCTCCCTCTCTCCTGGCACTGGGACCCAGGGGAACAGGAGCCCATGCTCAGAGCAGCAGTGGTCCTTCCCCAGTCCCAACTCCCCAAGCTGTTAATGCCAAGACACTGCTCCTGAGGCAGAATGACCTGGGTCCAGTGCTCACCACTGCTACAACTGCATCTGTAGAGCAAAGAAGGAGGCAGGACACAGGGCCTGGAGTCTTATAGGAGGCCAGAAGCCTCTTCCCTTGTCAGCAGCAGCAAACCACTAGGTTAAGGAGCAAAGCCACTCTTCAGAAAAGCCCAGCACACCAGTGACAGCTATGTGGGATTCAGGAAAAGCAAGGGAGACAAGTTACTTCCCCCACAGGCATTCTCAAGGTACTAACAGACTGTGCTGTGCACCTGTTGCTGAGCAGATCCAATGGTGACTTCCTACATAGGAAAGAAGTATTCTGCATCCTGTCTTACCAAAACAAGATAAAAACTTCGTTAAAACTAGGTAAATAAAAAAACTCAACAGCAAAACAATTTCGTGGAACAGCATTTAATGCATATATGTCCTTTGTACTGCCTAAGCAGGTTACAGAGATTTCTGACTTCCCCATTTCACTACTCCATTTGGAGTAGTCTGGCCTGCCAGATTTCCATGGCAATGTACACCTGTGGAGAGGGAGAATATGTGCCATACCGAAACCAAAACGGCACTGAAGATGAACAAGACAAAAATCAGGACGCATACACACACTAGGAGCTTCCCCATTCCCCGCATCCAAATTTAAACACCTCTAGAAACACCAGGTTTATCCACGCCGGCACCCGTGAGATTTGTTATCTCAGCTCCCAAGGAGTGACCGGAGCTGGCCCGGCCTGAGCTCCCCGGGCTCGGTGGGGGGAA
>NW_008239758.1:2934966-2949135 GCF_000691975.1 Corvus brachyrhynchos | reverse complement strand
CCGCCCCCGGGTTTCTTTGTGCCTCTGTGTCTCTGTTGTTTCGCTGCGGTTCGCGGGGGTCAGTAGCTGCCGTATCGGGGTGTCCGCGCAGCAGCTCCCAGTGTTTTTGGTACTGACGGGCTCACTGAAACGCCTCAGTGCCCTTACGAGTAAAAGGAAGCGGCCGCGTTTGCCCCACTCTCCCGAAACAAAGCAATCCGAGTGTTTCATCTCGGTCCAGCTCTCGCAGAGCCATGGGAGAGAGGTGTGGTGAGGATAGCAGGATGTCGTACGTGAGAGCAACAAGTACAAGAAACAGCAGTGTGACCTATAACACAAGGTGGAGGAAGTTGCGTTGTTTGCTCTTAAAAAAAAAAACAAAAAACCAGACAAGTGCATTTCAGAGATGTCTTCCAGGCTTCGAAAGTATTAAAAGGGCTGTGATGCATCAGATGTAAGAACCAGCGAGGATTTGTGGGAAGGAGATGGGATGAAACAGCTCCGTGATTTACCAGCAAAGGAAGTTGTGCAACATCTTTTTTTTCGCTGGAGGTTTTCCAGCACTGGTTCCGCGGTCCCCCCCGCCCCTTCCCGGGGCCTGCCGAAGGGCCAACGCGCACAGGGAAGCGGAAGGGGTGAAGATAAGATTGTGTTGGGAAAAGAAGGGAGTGTGGCCATGACTGAGACGGCGGAGGCGTGAGGAAGAGGGAGACGCAAGAGGATGAGAGTTTAGCTCCACTTCAGCATCAGTAAATCGAAGCCTTAAGGGGGTAACTCACTTAGTCTGAGTTGCTCACAAACTAAGTATTTATTAGTTATTACTGCTGAGGAAGGAGATTCCTGCACGCATGGTTTTTCCCTCTTTGTGCATTTAAGGACAAAGGCATACAGAACATCTACAGGGAACATTCCCCACTGCACTATGTCAAATTGTCAGGAAGCTGTTCTGTTGCTGTAAAAATCTGAGTAACCTTTACATACCTGTACATAAGTAGTGTTTTGATCAATACCGATATTTTGATGGTAACAGACAGGCTTTTTATTTGGCTCAGTGATGATCTGCAATTCATCATTATATCAGCAACAGAACAGGCTTATGCATCTTGTAGAATTGCTGAGCTGCAAAAGGGTGTCTAACAATTTCACGTGCTTAAACAGTTAACCAGATAATGGCACACTCTTACACAACTAATAATTCAGATTCTATGCAGAATTGGTATTTAAAAAAAACAGGTTAGTACGTTGTCCATCTGTGTGTTTCTATTTTGGTGCTGTTGTCAGAGTAACCATGACACTTTACGCCAACTACTATCTCTTCTTCTAAGTCTAACAAGATCTGGATGACAAACGAATACTGATTTACTTCAATAAATCTGCCAGTTTTGTGATCTCTAATGAGCTGTGGGTATGTACATTACACTGCATTTCAGGCATGGAAGAAGTGTTTCATTTGAATTGCAAGTGCGTAGCTGCTTCCAGGATCAGAATCCATGGCGGCCTGTCCTGTCCTGCCACATACGAATCCTTCTCCTTGTGTTCCCCAGGAAAACACAGCAATTTTTATTCTGTCAGCAGCTGGAAATAAAAAAAAAAATCCAAAATATCTTCTATTCCAGGGCTGTTCTCCTAATTCTAACATTGCATTAAGTGCTAAGTTATGTTTTTTCATAATGATCAGCCTCTTGGCTTTTCAGTAAACTTATCCCAACCTATCTGCCTTTTTCTGTTCCTTTCCCCGTATCTCCTTATGCAATCAAATTTACTCTTAAGCTTGAATTATTGTTTAATTCTGTTAATTTTGCATAAAATGCCATAAACAGAAGATCGTTCCTTCCTGGGTAGGCAGATGTGGAAGGGTGGCTACCAGTATTAGGTATTTTAGAGAAACATTGCTTAATTTTTAGAGGACTAAGATTAAGAGCAACTGGACTCTGTTTATCAAAGAGTTGTGTCACACAAAAATCAGAACGGGGGGATTTGGGGTTCATTGATCAATACACAAACTTCAACAGGATGAAGGAATTTTTAAAATATGTTAATTTCTAAGAACTAAGAAAGAGCACTGACCCAAATACTGCACATATTTCTAAGAAATTTAGTAGGCAGTAGAGTAATAGGACAGAATAAAGCAGGTGATGAGGAAAAGGAAATAGCTTAACCAAAAAATATTTTACTCTATCCTATAAATTCTTTCAGTGCTTCATATTTTCACAGCTTTTTGGCTGGAGTCTGGAACAAAAGAGCAAAATAACACTGTGAAACCCCTTGATTAAATGGGTACAGGAAATGTTGTTGCTGAAACCTGCTGTCTCTGTGAGACAGGCACACGTGGCAGCGACAGGGACATGTGCAACAGCCTGATGGACCTGTTTCTCCTGGCAAGAGAGCGATCCAAAACATAGAAAGGACAGCATTTAAGAATTATTTATTAATACAAACACATGTTTAGCAACTTTTCCCCATGTACCAACAGCCTTATCTGAACACCAGTAAATAGTAATTTCTGCAAGGAAGAGATACCCTAGTTCACTGAATATTATAAAGCAGAGAGAATAACTAATTTAAATGCATTTTCAAGGTAATGTTTAAACTAGTTGAAAGAAACTGGTGAAAGCCTTACTCCTACACCATTATGCAGCAAGGCCCCATTAGCTACCTTAATGAAGCACTGTAAACCTTACTTTTGAATTACATTGTTAAGATTGTATCACACCCTCAAAGGAATTGAGTCAGATTTTAATATTCCCTGGTGGTAGAGACTACAAGGGTAAATGTGGGTAACTGCATTTAAAAGGGTATTTCACCATTAATCTGCAGCTTCAGCTCATGTTGAGTCTAACTTGCATATATTACATCCATTTTTTAAAAATAGATTTCCGACTAGAGTAAGTGCCATTGTAAGTAAGTGCCATGTCTTGCCAGATCTATGAATCCTTAATTAGACACAGCTCACTAATTACTGGTTATTAGGACAGTCTTCATTCACCTTTAGACTCAGGTAAGTTATGTAAAATGTACACATATTTCTTAAGCACCAGCAAGATCAGATGCATGTAAATACACTATTATATAAAAATAAAAATAATTCTGTAACCACTTTTTCTAGCTCTTTGATGAAGAAATATGAAATTAATTAGTCATCCACTTGTACAGGCCAATGTCAGCTTTAAAAGCACATCAAATTCTCTCCCAGTGATTTAAATGTAGATTTTAAGTCCATTTTTAAAATTTTCAGTAAGCCAGAGTAATCACACTAATTTCAGTCTAAAAGAACAGTTTATTTCCTTACACATTACTTAAGATGAAGGTCTAAATATATACATATATATTAAAACAGTAAAAGACATAATTCAGCTTCTTCTTTTGCCCCTGAATTAGGGTGGGCCCTTAATAATAATAGCCTTGGTTTTGTTCAGTTTGGATTCATATGCAAATATCAGAGAAAACTTAAAATTTGTTAGAATATTCTTCCCATTTACATTGTTTTAATAACAACAAAAAATTAAATAGGTTCACTGAATAAAGTAGCTTCAATACAGTTTTGTGGCCTTGATTTCATGAGTGATTTATTGTAGAGGCCTCAACAGACACCTCAAAGCTGTCATTCTTGTCCAGCTGTTACTACTCTCTTAGATTAAAACTGGGTTAAGAGAACTTCCATTTGAATGAAGGTTTTGGGTATCATTTTAGGATATTGGTCATGCTAATGGGATGCACATGAACAGGATGTATGGAACAAGTGACAACCACAAGGTGTTCAGTAGCCATAATGCAAACCTTGATAAGCTGGGTTTAGGCAGTGCAGACCAGGCCATGTGTGCCCTGTACACCCCACTTTCCCTGAAAGGGCACAGGTTTTAGTTAGGAGCTTGCTCATCTCTAAGTTCCCAAGTGACGACAGCAGTTGTAGTTCAGTGTCAAGCACCTCAAGTTGGGAGCTTTTTTGGCACAAGAACACATACTAGTAACATCCCTGTTTACTCAAAGTGCTTTCACTATTTTGTTTCGTCTTTCCATTCTCTACATAACAGCAGGAGAAAAAGTATTAATGGAATTTTGGTGTAGCCATGGTGAGTTTCCGGCATCTCAGCCTGCAGAGAGTCCAACAAACTATCACCCAAACTTCCTCAGGCACAAGGAAGTCTCATGACCTTTCACTCCAACCTGTCCATATCCTCCCAATACCTGGAATCTGAATATCAGATGGATCTAGTTCGTTTCCCTGAAGTTTTGCTGTGCAGTGGACCAAAGGCAGATACCCTTTTACTACTGCTATTTTGTATAAATGCTAGGTTTTATTTGGTTTGTGTTCCTTTGGGTACAGCCAGCCTTGGCATTTAGAACATCTGCAACCTCATATATAGCAGAGGAAAAAAAGAGAAAAAGCCCTCTTGTCTTCCAAACATATATGTGACATCAGTCTGCAACTGCTGAAACCACAGCAACATTTTTGGGTGGCTCTGTACTTTCTGAAAACAGCTTTGTAAGCCACTGTAGGAAGAGGATGCTACCATTCATTAAAGTTGTATTGGCAATCTATGTCTCAAAGTCCCAGCTTAGTCATGCATTTAAGTCCCTGATTTCCTCCATATACCAATTATGTACATATTATGGCTATTTTCCAACTGGTATCAAAGCTGCCTTGTGCACTGCAGATAAGAAACGTCAACATGAGCATGCTCTGCTCCCTGCTCCTTCCTCATAAATGTACACCACGTTGCCTCTCCATGCCTAAATCTCCCTCACTTCCATACCTCATTTTTTCTGTAGTTCCTGATCAGCCTGTTAGCCTCTTCAACACCTTCCCTGCAGTAGGAAGAGCTAAGCAATATCAAGGGGGCTTTATGCTTTCACACAGCAAAGTACAAAACTGGCTCAGAGCTGTGTGTGATCACAAGTAACTCCACAGCTTAAGGCTCAGCTGAGGAAACAATTGTCTAACAGGCCAGTTCTTAGAGAGGACCTCTTCTGTACAGGATGAGAAACCTTTTACACATACACTGTAACCACATGAATATTAGCAGGAAAACTACTGATACAAGTACCTTGGGCCTTCTGTGTCAGACAAATTACTGTGTGTGAAGGAAGGACAGTTTATCTGCAGAAGTCCAGGCACCAGCAGCTTACAGCATCTCTTTAGGCACTCAGGACTTCAACTTTATAGGTAAGCAGCTAAAATTTTGAATTTCAAGCATTAACCACAAAGTATCTGGAAGCCTTGCAGGAACCCACTCCCCAGAGAATATCTTAACACCACTGTAAAACAGCACTGGTTTCTTCCTGTAGTTCCACAGAGATTATGAAAGGCAGACAAGATCATTCTTATCTTCAGCTGTTGGGTTTTCAGGGCGGTGTCACAGTGCTGACAGTAAAGTAAATCCAGACATGGTCAGGAGCAGCCATTTAATCGTCTTTCACTGACAGATTGGAGTTTCTTTTTTCAGTGTTACCATATATAGTAACATATAATGAATTTCATGAACATGGAATTTAACACTGTTGAATGGTGGTTATTCTTGCTGCCATAGTAACATTAAGGGTATTTATTAATCTCTTAACAGTTTTTGTCTATACAGAGTGGAAGCTACAAGAGCACCTGGTAGTCCAATATGGCAAGAGCATACAAAGGAATAGTACCACATGTGTGGGTTGCAAGTTATCATATTACAGGCTAAATTGGAGCATAGCATTGACACCCCATAACTGGTGTAAAGCTGCTCTGCAGGAGGTGAAAAGACATACTAGGCCATGAAAAAGACAAATACCTTTTCTATATACTGCCTATGGTTTTATGCAGCATTATGGGACAGTCAGTAAAGCCTAGCAGGAACATCAAGGCATAAGACAGCCAGAGTTGAAAATACCTCCCCATCCCGGATTTTTGTTTTTCAAGGAAGTAAACAGTGCTGACACACTGCCAGACTATATAAAAAACAGTTGATCCTGCTCTGCTTGCAAGTTATTTTACTTCTGATTAAAAAAGAAACCATAAAATGGCATCAAGTTGGAGCAGTAATGTTTCTTGGTTGTTTTGATGTAAGGTCTTCACAGCCTACAATGTAGATTAAAAGTTTGATCAATTGGTATTGTTTCTGTATTTTATTTCAGTCAAGCTCAAAAAACCACCAAACTCCACAATGGAGCAAGAGCTTGCATAGAACCGAGAAAACTTGATGTAAAACTATGCTCTCTAGTGGAGAAATTTCATTCTGTGCAATAAAAGTTCAAGCCATGCTGATCCATATACTTAGCCAACAGGTTTTCAGTGCAGAGAAAATATCAAGATCTCCCACAATATGAAAAGAGTGCAAGTGCCCAGTTCAACATATTTATTATAACTAAAATAGGCTCATACTGAGTTACATGACAGATTACAGGTACATAAGGTTTCTAAATATAGAACAAAAACTACCTAAGCCCTAGGACATGTGTTTATGTTTGTTAGATTTTTAAAAGTAATGACACTTTCAATGTAATAGCAAAACATTTCCTTTTAATGATTTTGCACTTTATTGTGGTCCTATATAATACTACATAGTCTGATGAAAATAGGTTATTAGTTTTATACCAGATAGTGCTACTTGGTTTACATAATCAAAACTAGGATTTTTCTCCAAATAAATGTTTAATAACAAATTGTCTGTTGATTTATTTTTAGAGAGACAAACTGAAATGATCACCAACTCCTTTATTTCTAGTTACACCACTAATTTTAAATCTACTGAGTGGTCCTTCAAGAAACTCTAACTTCTGTTCAATGTCTTTTCTTACAGTGTTAACAAAACAACCCATTTTCTTCATGACAACTGCCCTACCACAATTCTTCCTAGGCAGGTATAGATGACTGAATTAATTAACTCAGTATAATAGCAGATGAATTAGAATCTATTCTTTCAAACAACTTGGTCACTTTATGCTTCCTCTAAAGTATACAGGATGTAGTTTCTTTAAACTCTGCATCTTAACAAGGCTGTTAGAATATATCTGAAGTCAGAAGACAGAAATATAAAAGACTTGCAAAAGCTAAATGTACAGTTAACGACGCTAATTTTAAAATATATTTAAATTTGGTGTGCATTCTAATTCAAGAGTAAGAATCTAGCAAGACATGGGTATTAGATTTCTTTTATGTGGTTACAGAATGTTATGATCAGCTGTTGACTGTTACAGAAAGTAGTACTCCCTCTTCCTTTTTGGCCCTAAAAGATAAAACATGGGGGAGGGGAAAAGCTGTTTTTTCGAACATATACAGAAACACAGAGCTACCTTTCAAGTTTTAGTTTCCTGGTATACTCAGAAAAAGCAGTCTAACAATTCAGCAAAGCCAGCAACCTAGATTTAAGAAATATCACAAGCTACCAACAGAATAATACAAATTAAAAGATTTGCCGCTATAAGTTTCTTTAAATGGAAATAAGTTCATAACTGATCTTCTGCCTAGAGCAAAGGAAGAGTTTGCTGACTTCCAGCATAACTTGTGCTGATATAGCAGCAATTTAAACATTTGTATTTAGTAAATCCCATGAGAGCAAGCAGATTTCCTAAGTTTCTACAGTGGTAGTCATACAGAATTTTGAGTTGGGGAACAATTGTCAGTGATTGGGTAAAAGAAAAACCTAGTTCTGCTTCAGCAGTTTTGTCATATCACTTAATAGAAAGATGAATAAGAACTAAGTAGTAAACTGTAGTTTGAGTATGTCTAAATATTTATCGCTATTTATTTAAATATTTATGAAGTGCTGGAACTCTGCAAAATTCTGTTTCCATTTAATATTCTCCTGCAACTTTTCACAATATTCTTTAAATGTGTGTCCTTCACATGGCCGTATCACTTACACCGCATGCAAGAAAAAATTTATTTCATATAAAAACAGACAATCTTGAAAGGAAGGAGCCAGAAAGACAAGCAAGATATCCCTTGAAGTCCTGTGTGGTTACTGTTACAGAGAGGTAACAAAGAGAGACATCTTAAATATGTTTAGTTTAAAATTCAGTGGTAGGCATGCAAAACTAGCACACAGTTGTGAGCATCTTGTAGCACCACTGGAAGTTAACTGGTAGGTGAAATTAGCTGTGTTGTAGTAATAGCTGCCAGTCACAGCAGCGTGTGTGCACGGATGGGAGGCAGCCCAGTCACTTAGGGATACATTTCTTATTCTAAGTCTCATTTGAGAGTCAGAATGTTTGCAAAAGCTCCATTTTTAGATACAAAAGTGTTATTTTGGCAAGGCAGAAGTTTCACTGTGTTTCGCAGACTCAGCTAGCTATCTTATATTAGAGTTCATTCACCATCAAAAGACATAAAAAAAATACCAAAGATTTATGCATTAGGTTGTAATGTATCTAAAAAAGAGGTCCAAAGTTATCTGACAGCCACAAGATCGTACTTAGCAACTCAGTTTAGCCCATGTAAGAAGTGAAAACATGCGATACCTTCCAATTAAATCACCTCTGCATTTCCTGAGAGGAGAAAAAGACAGATGCCAAAATCCCAGACAATTCATACTGACTTCCAATCCCATCTTACATGACAGATTTGAGAGGTTTTTGGGACAGAGCTAGGAAGTCATCCACAGTGACGAATTACAGTTGCTACTACAACACTACCATGACAGACCATTTTAAGGATAATTTAAAATAACTCCTTCAGAAGATATAGTGCAAAGAACATCAAAGCTTGTACTGACCTATTTCTAATTCAGGTACTCTCCCTACTCCATGATAACAAGGTTTTAGAGAATATGAAAGCACAGTCCAGGGGGTCCTCATAGGACAGAACAGATTTCAGCCTTCTCTCAGTTTCCTATATTTCAACAGTTGCAGAAGTGCCATTTGTGTAGCCACCTTTAGACTTCATGTGGTCCTGAATTGATACAGCCTAGGAAAAAAAGCTTATTAGGACATGCATCTTATACATTCTGGTTGCCAGAGCAATTAGTAAAAGCTTCAATTTGAAAAGGCAGGCGGGTCATATGTTTACAGTGCTGAGTCCCAACTGTAGTAGGGAGAAATAACAACTAAATCCAGGACTGTTAAATACTATTTTAAGTCAGCATTTGAGATATATTTTGCTATACAAAATCCACTTATTCTTACGTCCCTCACCCTGGCACAGCTTTGACTTTAAGGTGATCAGGTTCTAGTATCAAGTGCATCCATAGAATCTCATCATGTGAAAGATGGGTTCTCATCATGTGTAAAGATACTGAGGAAATGAGCACTTCCTGCTCAGTGTATCTCCCACACTATCTCATGTTTACAAACCAAAAGTTCTGTTCTGATGCTATTCTACTGATTAAAAAAAAAAAAATCAGATTTTTCTCTCTCTTACAATTAGCTAGTATTTCATTAGCTCCCTGCTCTACAGGTTACTGAGGGGAGATTTGTGCTTTTCCCAGAGGTGCACACTTACTGAGGAATAGTCACCACTCATCTCTCTGGCCCCGACGTGCGCCGTGTGTACGAAGTTCATTGGCTCTCCTATCATATTCCGGTCCAGTCTCCGACGCCTCTTCTATGAGACAAAAAGATATCTTAGGTCTCTATTCAGAAAACATCAGCAGCTTTCAGCCAGAAACAAGTAGCCAAGATAAAAATAGATAGCCAGTACTGACCCGTAATGACACCTCATAGCAACAGGGCTGAAGTTTCAGACTGTTTGCAGTAAGACATGATGAAAGTCACTTTTATTACTGCTAATTGAATTTTAGCAAAAGCTTTCTTTAATATTGGAAAGTCAGGGCCTGAAAACTGCAAACAGTCATACAGTCTAAGTTTCTGGCAAAGCACACAAAGTTCAAACATAGTTTAACAGGACTGGTTTTAGCTTTTGCATTACTTTGCCCAAACTAATCAAAACAACAGGAAAACGAAAGCATTTTCCACGTAACTGAAAGACAAAATTTCAAATCTGATAAAGGGTGGCAGTTGTGCATCCACCTACCGGCGGGGGCTGTTCACCATTGCACCAGTTAAAACAAACCAGGAACTCAGTCATTTTATTTCTCAGTAGGTAATAGGCCTTGTGTAATTATTTCTCTGGGAGTTCAAGCAGTACAAGGACCAAGATGCAGTTCCTAGAGTGAGCTTAGAAAGGAATTGCTTGTGCAGGTTCACTGGTAGAGATCACAGAATGCATCTTATAAGTATACCTGCAAAGAGATTATTATTTAAATTCATATTAAAATATATCAATGTTTTATAAGAGTTATTGAGCAGTAGGCAGTTCATAAGACTAAACCAAGACTATTACATTTTTAAACATATCTGTAGAGTAGAGAAGCATCAATTTAAAATTAATTCATGTTCATGTCAGAAATCAGGGTTAAGAACTCTCCATATTTACTCACAGAGAGTAGTGTAAGTTCTTTACAGAAATGTAATAAAAACAATGCTAGAATTAAGTCAAGTCTTGTTTAACAGTCCATGATCTGGTTGCAAGCAGAGCTAACCAATACTTATGAATTATTTACTGTTTTGCAAGAAACCAGCTTTGAACAGATTGACCTTTTAAGATTTACAAACTGAGGCAAAAGAAAGTTTCGGCCTTACATATGATACAGTTACTCTTCTTAGATATGGAAAAGCTCAAAGCAAAGAGCCTTCTACAACTCCAAATAGCCCTTAAAAGAGAAGAGAAAAGCCGTGCATACCAGCAAGAGAAACCATTCATCAGAGCTTAGAGCTTCCCAGAATGTATAAAAATATTAACATAGCAATCCTGAACTGGAGACACAACCAGGAAACTCACTGACTCTAAGTGCCCTGAAGCCAGGACACAGCCCAGCTTTTAGTAGTTACTGACTTTTTTTTTAGTAAACGTATCTTCCTTCAAATCAAATCATGGGTTACAGAGTAGACTTTAAAATTAACTTTTTCATACCCCAAATCATTAAAACAATATTACAACATGTTCATTTAAAGGAAGTTTTGTTACTTTATTAAAGCTTACAGCGTAACAGAAGGTATAGTTTCATCAATTCAGTCTTCCTGAAACCCCACTAAACCTTTCACAACCAACCAGCAGAAGCTTCCTCCTTCATGGGCATTTCTTCTGTAGTCCCACAATTATGTAATTAGCACATCTATTTCTTTCACCTTTGTGGTTTTCTAACATTTCATCACGTCTCACTTCAAGCAGATTTCTTAAAATTTCTGCCATTTATCTTTCAAAGTATTTGTTATGTCTGCCCCTTTGTTTTAGGTAGCCTATAGGATACATTTCTGCAGAATGTGTCTTACGCCACTCCAGTTTATCCTAAGTGGTTTTAACACAACTCGTTCTCTGCCTCAATTATCATTTTTCACCTCATGCTCTCACAATGGTCTTTATCACCACCAGAAGGGACAGTGGTCCACACAACCATAAAAACATGCAGAAGTCAAAGCTTTTGCCAGCACCTCACATTAGTTGCAGATTTTTTGGGTTTGTTGCATGTTAATGAGACCCCATCAAAGATAAGATTTTCTTTAAAATCATGAAGTGTGTCACCCCCCAGAGATCCCCTATTTTGAAAGCAGACTGACTGAGACATCATGCCCATCCCAAAGCAACAGCTGAACGCCTACCGTCCTCCTGCCGCACCCCCATTTGTCCATCTCCCTCCGTGGGGCTCCGCGCGTACCTCGGTGCTGCCCGCTGCTCCCGGAGAGTCCTGACGGGATGGTGTGTCCTCATTCAGGCGCTGGCACACACCCAGCTCCCGTCTTGGCAGCTTCAGCACATTTACGGTTCATATTCCTGGGTTATAATTAATCCTGTTGGCTAAGCAGGAACGCTCCGCTGCGCTCCCGTGCCCTGCGGCGGCTCCTCCGCTCCGGGACGTGCTGCACAAGGCTCGTGTGCGCTTCACGCGTCCCTACAGGTGTCAGAAACGCAGAGCCGAGGCCAAAAATAGAGCCCTGCTTTGGCGTCAGATTTGTGCAGCCGTGCAGTTTTCTCAGCACTCTCCATGCAGCCTGTGGCTCACTTCCACCCCTGCGGCAGCTCTGCAGGTGTCCTGCTGGCACACAGCGTGCTGAACGCCTTCCTGTTGTCTTTCACATCAGAACGCTTCTTTTCCTCTGCATGACTCAGAGAATCGTCCCCCAGGACAGGAATGTTTGTGCCAGGGCATGGGACACCACCTTGCTCCCAGACACTCAAGGTTTCCACACTAACTGGAAAAATTTTAAAAACATCTTAACGTTTTCAGGCTCACCCAGGACAAGTAAAAGCCAACAAGAATCCCCAAACCAAGGAGAAAACAACATTTTGTCACAGTTGGCACGCAGACCAGAACGGGACAATATCCTGTTGTTCTTTCTCTCTGTTTTTCACCATGGCAGCAGTATCATCGAGGCGAGGAGACAAAGGGCCTGGGAATGGCTAGCACTCGCAGACACGGATGCTGGATGCGCTGGCAGGATGCACAGCCCTGCTGGACCCCGGGGCCTTAAAGTGCCCCAGAGATTTGTGAATGTTGAGATAAACTTCCCTGAGTGTAGCAATCTACCACTGCTATGAATTAAAAGGTATTCAAAAATCTTCTTGTATTTTACTTACAAACTGTCAAGGGAAAATATTTGCTTGAATCAAACCAAAAGAATTCTCTTTGCATAGATAAGAGACGGATGATAATAGTGATAAATAACATCACTAAACGTATTTATTCTTCCCAGCTGGCCTTTAGACTCAAGGTCAGATCATGCAAAATCCTTGGCTCGAGCTGTTAGTGCAGACAACGAGGGTAGAGTTAGTGTGTATTGTCACACATCGGGCCCAGGCTGCCATCCCCCTGCCCCGAATCAGCGTTAAACCGGGATTACTGCTGGGCCCACTTGTTGTCATTTTTATTCCAGCTCTGTCAATACTGAGTTCATGCAAGAAGCAGTGCATTTCAGCCTAAATGCCTTGCTAAAAACCACCGTGCTTCTAATTTGTTCATTATCCCTCCTTTGCTCATTTGACATCAACATCACATTAAAATCCTCAAACGCTTGTATGTTTATATATTTGAATGACAAGCTGTGGCAAAAGACAGCAAAACTTGTATTTCAAGTATTAGTTTTGAGCATGAAACTTGAAGAGTACATCTTGCTTGGTAAAAGGTGAAGAGTACAAAACAATTACCAAGAATTTGGAAGAACCTTGGAGCCAAGCAGCTAAAATCCTGCTGTGGAGTGAGCTTAGCTGCTTGCAAGTAGCATCCTGATTTTACCAGTGTATGTACAGATTACAGTCTGAGTTTGGGATGCATTCCTCAAACTACATAATGATGCTGTTATGTAGCATAAATGTATATATTGGTCTGCCATCCTGGAGCTTCACAGAAAGCTCAGAGTAGGGTTTTAACTGAGCTCTTCAATAATCTAGGTGTGTAGGATTTTTAACCTAAGAAATTGGGGTGTGGGTGTGACTATGAGGACATCCTTCTTTCCAAAGCTAAGTAGAGAGACATATTTAAAAAATGACTCTTCAAAACCAAACCAACCAAACAATACCCCCACCCACACACACACATAAAAACCCCCCAAACCACAAAGGCAGCTCTTCTATTTCAAAGTAAAAATGAGCTAAATTACCTTAATCTCAAAAGGAAAATAAAAATGTATTTCCAAATAAGCATCCATTCCCCCTCAAAAAAGAAAAAAAGTCAAGAGACTAAATTATGTGTTCTGTTTGGAAGTTAAAAACAACTGCAAAAGGAATCAACTGAGGTTTGCTTGCAGTCTTACCAGAAAAGAAAAATAGTAAGAATAATGAAAAGCAAGCAAATGGTTGGCAACACACCCACCACTGATAATGTAAGCACATTGAATGGATTAACTGGCTTGTAAATTACAAAATTAAGTGTTACTAAAAAAAAGCTATGATCATAAATTTGATCATAGCTATGATCAAAGCTATGTTCATCATAAAATCATCATTTTATTATCATAAAATGATAATAAAAGCCTTAACAAGAAAAGATAGAATTCCTCAGGCATGGTTGATGAGCAAACACGACTGCCAAGGAAAAGCATATGATGGAAGCAGGAAAAGCAGGGAACTGCCCTCATTTAGAGAGGGCTGCAGAAGAGAATCGCTCGGTGCCGAGCCGCCCCGGGGCCGCGCCGTGACCTTGCCCGCAGCGCTGCTCGCGGGGCCGGGGACAGCGGCAGGGGGCGCACTGCGCACCGCGCGCGCTCGCGGCCTTCCCTCAGGAGCCT
>NW_008239758.1:2917879-2920634 GCF_000691975.1 Corvus brachyrhynchos | reverse complement strand
CCATGGCTTTCCGTGGAGCGCTGTGCTCGTGTCCGTGGGAAGATAGAGGAGCAGGCTGCTTTATCTGAGCCTCGTACTGCTGGTTTATCTGCATGCAAAGGAACCTGGTGGAGGGTTAAGATTCGCCTTCGTAGCTTCAGGGTTTGCATCTTGAATCTTGCTTTGAAAGGGGTATTAAGCTTCTCAGTAGCTGTTCTGACCAAGCAGGTTTTTTTTTTTTTTTCTTGTTACTGTTTCAGCCCCAAGATGAAATAGAAGTTGAAGATGGGTTTAAACAGTATGATGGTAAGCCTCTGTTAGTGTTATCAAAGCATAACTCAAAAACTTAAAGAGTATTTTGATTCTTTAAGTGAACTGTTTTGCACTGACTGCATTATTAGATTATATTTAATTACTTCTTAATAATAGTTGTCTGTTTTGTCTTAGTGATTAGTGCATTAGATATGGAAGCTATGATGAGTACCATAAATGCTTGGATAAAAAACCCAGTCAAGTTTGAACGTTCTCATGGGATCAACAACACACTGGATACTCAGATCTTGGAAGATAAGGAGGGAGGAGATGAAACAGTCCACATTCTTATTGTTGAAGGCTTCCTGCTTTACACTTACAGGTAATCAATTATGCCTTCATACATTTTGATTTTTACATTATTTTATGTGATGGGCAAGCCTCCAGGGGAATAAAACTACCTGTTCTAAACCAGGAATTAACAGCTGGCATTAACTACAGCCAAGTTTAGGTGTCACAAGTCTAAAGGTCACTCTAAGTACAGGAAATAGGTATAGTTGTACTTTTCTGGGTTTTGCTACTAATTAGTTGAGGTGTAACCAACACGTGTCTCTTTCAGGCCACTGATTGATGTGTTCCACCATCGGTACTTCCTTTCCATTCCATATGAAGAGTGTAAAAGGAGAAGAAGGTAAGTCTGAGTTCCCTTGCTAGCCAAATAACATCTTACTCCATTCAAGACTTGGTTTCTCTGAAGATTTTAGATGAGAAGGAATAAAGGCAAATGTAGCTGCTGTGTTAGGAGACTGTAGCTTCCTTCTGACCTAAAATTTCCTACCAAACTATTGTGTTGTGTATGTAATGCTCAGTTTCTGCACAGACCTTTTACTAGGCTTTCTCCCCTGCTGGTTTTCCAATTACAGAGTTCCCAGATCTCACACTACTTGAGGTTTTACATTTGGCTGTATGTTTGCACACATACAGTGTTCTTACTGCAAATGAAAAGTATTAATGTTACATTTCAAGAGGAATAAGCAGACAGCTGTTTTACCCAGAGTTCTGCTAAAGCTTTTAAGAGCTTATTCATCACTATTTAGATCAGTCGGTCTTAGGAACTCTCTTTGCATTTTGAACACTTCGGGCCTGCACATAAGATTTCAACTTACTTGCATAACTTGATGCTTGCAGCTCTTGCTAACTACTAACTTTTGATAAGCTCAGAAACCAAACTGGAATCAATGGGCTCAGGCTAATGTGTAGAGAAACCCAGTGAAGGAGCTGTCATTTCCCTGAACTGTTACTTGACTACTTGTGAGTAACAATACCTTCCTTAATTTACAGTTCAAGGAGTTACACTGTACCAGATCCACCTGGATTGTTTGACGGCCACGTTTGGCCTATGTATGTAAAGCACAGGAAGATAATGGAAGAACTTGGAGTTGATGTGGGTAAGTCTTTAATGACAAAAGCACTTTGAGATTGCTTTTCAAACCTGTGCAATACATTCTGGTTAGATGCATGAGAGGAGTGAATGAAGCAGGTGGAGGGACTACATTTCTCTGATACCAGTTGGGTGCATGCTTTTTAAATTAGGATCTGACTACCTTAGAGAGACATTCTATTATTGCTCTCTTATTTTACTTTCTTTTAAGTGCATTTGAATGGGACAAAATCAAAGGAGGAGCTGTTTAATGATGTGTATGGGCAGATCCAGAATAAGATTGAAGAACTACTTAACACCCAGGTATATGTTCATGTTTGTACTTAAAATTCAAAGGCAACCCTTTTAAAGCCTGTGTTGAAAAAGCATGAAGCTGTAACTTGAAATATGTTCACATTTATCTTTCTGTTTAGAAATAAGCTGCTGCTGCTGATTCTTGCAAGTGAAGATGATTCCCGTTTGCTCCATGCTGTCTACCTGACTGCCTCTAAAGTTCCAGCTTCTGTGAAGACTCAACTCTTAAATTCAACTTTATTCAACCTTTCCCTTGAAAACTGAGTTCTATATGGTCATAATTAAAAAGCACTTCCCCCTTGTCTGTGATTTCAGTCTAGTATGTGTTCTGAGGTGATTATTTTTGTGATGTTCTTAGTGTCACAGGTTAAAAGATTATAGTGGAACTGATGTGCAGTGGCACAACTATCCTAGGAGAGAGTGTGTATCCATATACATAGACATTGCTTTGACTTCTTTCCTTTCACAACTCTGCTTGCATTCCTGTAATAATTAGGCAGCAGGTATGCTCAGAAACTAGGATTAATGCTCTTCAAAAATGAGAGTACAACAGGAGAGTTGTCAGGCCATTTTACTAGCATTGAATCACTGTTAAATCCAGTGCATGCACTGATCTTGGATGCAGACAATTCACTTTAGGGTCAGGAAGAAAATTTTACATAACAGCTTTAGAAGTATTGATTGTTATAGCAATTCCTGTAGTGACCTGTAGGGTAAGGCAAGTTGAGACTCCTGGGTAAACACAGGAGCAGTTTAATGCCTCAGTTTACACAGAAGAGCAGGGAAAGA
>NW_008239758.1:2909690-2917834 GCF_000691975.1 Corvus brachyrhynchos | reverse complement strand
AATAAATGACAAAAGCTTGATTTAAAAAAAAATTAAATGTCTTGCCAGGTATTCTAAGAGGGAAGATATGTACTGATCCAGTGTGAGAACAGTCCATTTCTTTGTAAGGTTATAACCAACACTGAGAAGCAGCAGTTACTTCAAGCCCAGATGCATGAGCTTCCTGAAAGGAGCTGGTCCTCCCCAGTATCCCCTGGAAGCAGAGAAAGTTCTTTCACATACTACTGAAGTAGGGCTTGGGGAAAGTTAAGAGTTAAGTTAATACTGTTAAGAGATAAGTGTTAGGGGACTGAAGTAGGGCTTGGGGAAAGTTAAGAGTTAATACTGTTAAGAGATAAGTGTTAGGGTGTTGTTTTGATCACAGCTAAGGATGGACTTTGCTTCTATTCTGGCAAGGAACTAAGTCAGAACAGGTGTCTATACCTGATGGTTTTTCTTCAATACTTACTTAAGTAGTGCATTCCAATAGAGCAGAGGCATCATATCAGCTTTCATGTGGTACATGGTTACTCTCTCCTTACTCTGATCAATGGGAAAGGTCTCCAAAGGCTGAGCATTGTAGTCAAACTCTGCCAGAATCACCTTGTTGTAGCCTGTTACTAGGGGGCAGGAAGTGTATCCATCATACTGCAATGAAAAATACCACTTTTCATTATTCTGACCAAAGCCTAAATGCTGAGATTTTACAAGGCATGGTTAAAATTCACATTTCCAAACAACTTCCTAGGAGACTTCCGCATTTACAGTGTAAATACCAGTGAAGTTGGAAGGCTGCTAGACCTGTTATGGTTTAACGACCATAATACCAAGCCATTCCATTTCAAATGTAGATCTGCTTAACAACATTGCTTAAATTAGACCTAACCTAGAACAATAGGGCATTAATTGTTGGTTATTGTAACTAATGGAACAGGTGACCAGAAGATATGGATGAGAGCTGGTGTTTACTTTAACAGGCAAACTATCTTTAATCTAGTGAGAATTTCCAGAGAAATGCAGGATATTTGGGTTAGTACCCCAAGGAAGCCATGTGTAAAATGAAAGTAAAAGCTCAAGGACAAATTTGAACATATTTATAGGCTTAACACAGTGTAGTACAAAAGCTTCTGTTTAACTCTTTAAAAGATCATGTCCTATACAGGAGAAGCAAGTTTGCAAGAGTTTTTCTGGAACAGGGATTACCTTAACAGTGTAAATAAGTCACTTGTACTGATGAAAAACCCAGACTAATCAGCATTTAACCTTCTCTCAGCTCAGAAGTCAGGGAATCAAATAGATAATACTTTTAATGGCAGCATCAAGAGCATGAACTGTGCAATTCCATTGCTCCTCTGACATGCAGCTTGTAGCCATTTAGTACCACAGCGGCAGAGGCAAAGCCTTTCCTGCCTTCCGCTTCACACGCTCAGCTGCTTGCAAGACTTCCTGTGTAAGAAGGGAGAAAACATTCAAGAGAATTTCTCCCTAAGAGAAAGTACCTTTTTAACTGGCAACTTGTTCTTCATTACCAGAGAAATGGTTCTATCAAGGACTCCAGACTGTGCAGCTAAATAAGAAAGAAAAAGAAGTGTACTAAGACTTTGTTTCAGGCAGCAATTGTCATTAGTAAAGCAAACAGTAGTAGCCAGGCATTTTGTTGGACAATTCAGCTGCAATTGAATTTGCATGTAAGTTTACTGTCCCAGATTAAAAAAAAATGGACTGATGCTTTGGCCTCACTGTTTCGAACATGCTAAAGCTTAATGAAACTTGAGCTGGTATTTTTAGCCTATGCCCATTCTCCTATGACAAACTATACTTGCTCAGTCTTATCAAACATGAGATTCTGGCACACTGAAGTTCTGTTTCATTTTGAGTGCTGTAACTGTAGACCCATTCACTGAAGTAGTTGACTACCCCACTCTTACATTACATCAGTAACATACTGTATACCCTGAGGTTTTTCCTACTCTTTTATTTGCCTTTTATTGGTTGTGAGACCATACACTTAAAAGTGTTTTAATTGTGGAACCTGTGGCTACAAGGGCAGAACATGTGATTTTTCGAAGTGACTTATCAGTTAGGTGACACATGCATGAGGAGCTAAGATAAAGCAGAAAGGTTCATTACTGAATGATGTTGTAATACAAGAATACTTCGTTCATTTTATGACATTCCGTGAACACAAAAAATAGAATTAGTTCAGCTGTGAGGTATCTGGAACAGAACTCTTGGGTTAGTGGCATTGACATGGTCTGTAGCTAGCTGGTCAGCCCATGAGACTGGTCTTTTTGAAAGCTCAAAATTGAAATCATGACCTCAGGAGTAGCAAACTAACAAAAAGCTTAATGTGACTCCACTCTTGTCATTTACACACACAAACATACACATGCAACTTTACCTACAGCTGCAGCAGTTTTTGATGTTGGAAGGTTGGTGCAGTCTCCAATACCAAAGATATTAGGATACTTTTTATGTTGTAGGGTTTCCTTATCTACATCCACCCAGCCGCTTTCATCTGAGACAGGACTGTTGATGAGTACAGCAGGTGGCCCCATTGGGGGTGTGACATGAAGCATTTCATACTAAACAGAAAGAAAAGGCACTCAGTGGTTAGTTCATCACAGCAAACTCTATCTGTTGGTATAAGGCAATAAGTACAGTGTGGAGAGAGGGTTTCTTGGGTTTGTGTCTGTTTGGTTTTTTAAACACAAGCATATAGAATGAAAATCTGTTCTCAAATTTCAAGTGCATCCTTTAATTAACATGGACCTTACCAAGCAACTCCATTTGGAAGCAATCTGCCTTCCTCCATACACACCTGAGACATTCCCATGGCATACTGGACTCCAGGCATAATTTATGAGAGATTTTTTCTTCTCTCCACCTTGGTTTCAAAATTTTTAATACTCTGCTAAAGTTAGAGATAGTACTCTAAGGGGGTAGGAACAATACACAATGAAGCAGACTATGTTATTACAATGTAGAAGTTATTTTGCAGTACACAAGGAAAAGAAATAGAATGAAATGAGGGGTCTGAAAGCTCCTGACCTGATAAACTTCAGTCACTCCAGGTTTGTCCAAGCTTTCAAACACAGCTTCTTGCTTGTCTGCCCGAACTTCTATGAGGTTGCGCTTATAGTTAACAGCAATGTTCCTCTCCTTTATTACTTCAAGCAATGCATCAGCATACTTCTTAACACCAAAAATCACACCAAGGGAAGTGTTGAACATGATGTTTGCTTTGGAACGTCTTCCTGTCTGCAGGAGGAGAGCCAATTAGCCTTTTCTATTAAGAAACTGTGACAAGCTAGAAGAGACAAAAGAACTATGCTGCACTACTAAAGAGCTGACAGAACTATTCATGCAGGTCAATTGTTAATGAATATTTAATTAATATTTCACACCATGTTAGAAGGTAGACCCCTTTCAGCATGAGGTACTGAAGACACCACACAAATGACTTATGAGAAGAGGTGGCTGCAAGGCACTGAGGAACTGCTTGAAGCAGTTTAGTGTTATAAAGCTTTCTGAAACCTTCATTTCTATGCATAATTCAGGTATTCACCCAGTAGGTAGCTCATGAAACTTAAACATATATGAAGCCTGACACTTCCACCTGAAGTTGTCTTTTGCTTCCACTAAGCTTGCTTTAACAGCCTGGCTAAGACTCCTCCTGATGCTGAGACAATGTGCCCCAAGGAGCAAGCATAGCCACTTCTCAGACTAGTAGAAAGACAAATGGTAACAACTATTAAGTACTTAAAGTAACAAGAATTACTTACTTCCAGCCAGTGTTATTTTGGTGCACCACGTGAAGTTATAAATTAGGCTGATAACAGCTGTATCTGCACTCACAGAAGCAGGGTAAGCAGTTCTTTCAGTATGGATTCTGAATTCTACAAGTTTCTCTGGTATTAAACATATGCTAAATGTTTATGTACAATCCATTGCCTGCATTCCTTATACATTAAAAATAGAAAAACCGACTCTGTCACTTTAATAATCCTGAGTCACAGCACTCTCATGTGGTTTATATTCATTTTAAAGATAATATGAAACCTTTAGAACAAGCTTCCAACTGTGAGAACAAGCACGGGCAGAGAGGGTAAAATACTTACTTTTCTCAAGTATGCGTCTGACAAATACATGATCTTCTGAGGAGCCCCTGCACACTTCACTGGAGTATTTGGAAAAGTGAAGATTGCATTTCCTTCCTTAAAATCTTGTAAAGCTTTCCATGTTTTCTCTACTGTCTGGGCTGAATAATTGGAACCTATTTTAGGGTGATTAAAACCTTCAGGCAAGCCTTTGATCTAGGAAAAGAGAAATTAAGGTTTCAAGTACAGATGGCAGAAGTTTTGTCATCATTGACATGTATTAAATATAGACTGAGAAATAGCTATATAAGAAGTTTCTACCAGAAAGAAAGCCCATACTTACTTGGTAGTTGGTGTTTTTAAAAATAGGCCTAGCAATAAAACAGGTATTTCCTTTAGAATTTAGTAGATGATTTAGTAGATGTAACATTTAGTCAAATTACTTTGGTCTGCAACATCTGAGCATAAGTCTTCAGTGCAGACCCAGACCCAAGTTTTTGTAGACTGAAATTCAGAGTAAGAATTTATAAAGTCACTGCCACATCATCACAAGTAAAAATCACGTAAAAAAAAAAAAAAAAAACCAAACCAACCAAACATTTACGAAATGTTTACATAATTATTACATAATAATTACAAAATGTTTACATAAACGAAAATTTATAAGCTGAAGGAAACTTTTCAGTTGCAGACACCTATATTTGCCTAGGGTTACTTTGTTTTACTAAACTGTATCCAGCTATTATTTCCCTGCTACTCCTATTATGAGCTGAGCATCTGCTTGTGAGGAAGGAAGTTGTACCCATTTCAAAATAATGGATTGCAGAAATTCCGTGAGAAAATGGGAGTCATGTTACACATGCTGCAATGTGTTTGGGATGTTCCAGTCTGCACCAGGAGTAGGCTCTTGCTAAAGAAAAAACATCCCTTTTTTAAAAGTGTCCACTTTTGTTTTAGAGGTACTATGAGTTTTCATTACAGAGTGTGATTAACTGTATTACATGCCTTCTGCTAGTGAACACTGAATTTACTTTTATCAGCTTGTGCTGGAGCAATACATGTGAAGACTGAGAGGAGGGTCACTGAACATGCTGCAACTCTTCCTTCCACCGACCCAATCGCCAGAATCTGTGTGTGACTGTAGTTAACTGAGACCAGCTCTTGCTTTACACACATCTTGAAAGCTTTTCAAAGAGATACTTAAGTATATTGTCAGGTACTACATCATATTCAGATCAGGATAAAACCACGAGGGTCAAATTGCTCAGACATCTTGCCTTTGCATTTTCCTCCTCCTACACATCACTGTGGTCATTCTTGCACCAACATTTACCTCTGAGTGCCACCGTGTGAAGTGTTCACGGAAGGGAAGGGCCCCAGGGCCTATTTAAACACAAGCCTGGTGACTCAGCTGGCTCCTTTTGAAGTGCACTCTTTAAGAAAGGTGAGGGTAGGTCAAATTAATTCTGCAGGACAGATTTTACCTACTGCTGCGTGTTTCTCATTCTCATTACGTTAGAGATGCTTCAGACTACAGTCAGCATACCTTCTTATCTCATTATTACAGGCTGCCTTAAAGTTCTAGATTTAACTTGCTGCCCCATCTGCTGATATTGCCACAGAGATGCAACAAAGTTGTCAGAAAAGACTTTCCCAAGGCTAATTTGGGTTAGGAGTAAAGTCATTTGTCTTCTAGCTCTTTAATTCATGCAGTGTTCAATACCTTGTAGTAAAAACAATACTGAAAAGCCATTTACTTTAATGAATGCACGTGATGCTATTAAAACTGGTATAAATGTGATTACTGTAAAACAAATACCTTTTCATAATGCAGACTAATTCCAAGGGCAATTATCAGATACTTGTAAGATACCTGTTGCGTAAGGAAAAAAAAGTATTTTAGACAAAGAAACCAAAGCATTACCTCAAAGTAAATTTCAGTTACCTGACAGCAACAGGGTCACAAGGGAAGGAGATATAGGGAGCATTAGTAACATAAGTTAAGCTCTAAGAATTCTAGTTAAAATGCTAACTGCATTATGAGTTACACACACAACCTTTGCTATACACGGACCCAGGTATCTGGAGCAAAATATTCTCTCTTTTCTGTTCAGTTCACTATAAACAGGGCAAAGGCTTATGATAATTGTATTTTGAGTTGATGTTATTCTAACTTAGTTATCTACTGCAATTTTTATTAGAAAAATATTTTAGGATCAAGTATTTCTAAGTTTTATTTCCTGGCCTCCTAGATGGTGGAGTCTTGCTCAATAGGCAGTTCTAGGGGGATCTGCAGGAAGTAGACAGCTCATGAGATAAAATAAAAAACTTTTTTTTTCTTTTTTTTTTTACATTATTACCTTGATATCATTCTCCAGCCAGACACAGTTCTTATCTGGATCCAATGCTGTAACTTGAGATTTGATCCACTCAACACCTTTAGGCATTACACTTCCTGTTGGACGTCCAGAAACTGCCAGCTGCTTTGCACCACCACCAACCAGGGTCCACAGTGGCTGATAGTAATGAGTCTGAAATAAAAGGTTCAAATGGACATTTCAAAACTGTTTAAAGGGACTTAAAGATGAAGGCACATCACTCCAAATGGGAGCAATGTACTCTTAACATTGTATTATTCTTAACAAAAGAAGCTGTATAAATAACCAAGATTTTTCCATGACAAAGCTGCAGGGATGCATAAATCTCATGGATAAGCAAATGTCATGCAAAACCTTTTGAAAGATGGTTAGCTGGCTTACTTTCCACAGCTAAAAACATGTGGGGCTGGAGAGGGATGAGAATCAGACCCATCTGGTCACATGTAAAATGCTTACTCTTTACAGTGCTCTACAGCAGAGGGAGACTCACCTTACTTGGCTCAACAACAGCCACATTTGCTGCCCCCACTTTCCTCTTCATCCGAGCACTCATGGCAATTCCACCAGCACCTCCACCCAACACAAGTACTTCATAATAATCCTTGGCAGCACACCTGGCTGCTGTGTGTAAGCCAAAGGAGCTCATCTTCTGCATTCCTGGTTTCAGCAACCACACACCAGGACGGAGACAGAAGCAGGAGAACACTGCTCCAATTGCTGACATCTTTCATTAAGTGGGAAGCTAGGAGATAAGGAGAGGCACCAGCAACAATTACAGGAGGCAGAATTTATATTTATTTAAATGCCTGGGTTAGTCTTCAAGGCAAAAATTATAATATTAAATCCTGGAGTTATCAGGCAAGAATTACAGCTTTTGTACTGGTACTTACAGACCAGAGTTTCAAAATTACACCAGAAACCTCAAATATTTTCAAGAAAATCTTCCAATGCCAGCTTCAAAAATTCTCCACGACACTAGATGTAGTTGTGCAACTCATTCTGAACCTTTCTGTGCTATCTTGACATCCCTCATGTCCGTGTCCCCTGAATTCTTTATAATGGCCCATTATTAATGCTTACAGTTACAATTTGGGACAGAGACAGAAAAATCTCAGAGGCATCCAATGTAAAACAAATGTTAATAATTTTTACAGAAGGTTTCCAAGATGCAGACATTTTCTTTTCATCCTCTCCCCATTCAGAACAAAACACCCAACTCCAGAATAAGTTAGTTTCACTTTAGAAGGCTGTTTATCATCTGTGCAGGCAGCTACTTAAAAATATGGACCTCCATTCTTAAATCTCTTTTTCCTTTCACTCTATTTGTTTGCATGTTTTTAGAATAAGTCTGTTTAATACTGAGGAAAATGCACTTTAAAAAAATCACAGTTAAGACTGAGCAGGAGAGCTCAGCACCTCAGTATTTCAACTAGAGCTTAGAACAAACACTTAAGCGAAGCACGGCGGTTCATAAAGAAGCACTCAGGACAACTGCAGTTTCTTCCTCTCCGGGGCACCTACCAGATGCTAAGCTCCGCAGACTGCCCATCATCGAACCAGTTTATTGAAGGAAGTTGGAATAAATGAAGTTAGAAAAGTCCTACCGGCAAGAAGTACAGATCATTGCAACTATTCCTTAAACAGCTGGCCGCAGATCAGCAGCTTAAGCATTCCACCCATGCACGTG
>NW_008239758.1:2902239-2909322 GCF_000691975.1 Corvus brachyrhynchos | reverse complement strand
GCGAGGGGCTGAGCCCGGCGCTCCGCTCCGGGCAGGTACCGATCGCACCTACAGCTCCAGACCCCGTTCTTCCCGAAGTTTTGAAACTCCAGTCCTAAACCTGGCCCCCTGCCAATCCCGGCTCGAAACCCTGCTGCGCATTCGGCTGGAGGCAGCCTGGAGTCCCAGCTAGACAGGCGCAGCACAGGTCGCTCGCATAGGGCTGGCCTACACCAGAATCATGAGCACTACAGTAGCTGTGATGGAGTGACCACTGATACCTCAATATCTGAACTTTCTCAGGTTACCTGTAAGCACCAGCCCTAAACCATCATCTAGTGACCCTTTTCTATAGACAGAAAAACCAGCAAAACAATTAAGCTTAATAAAATAACACCAAAACTCTTACTAGATAGATAATTAATAATAAATGAGCTCTGATGGAGTGCATTCCCCAGTGGTAGGCAAAGGCTCTCTTTTCAAAGCTGCTGTACACCCAGTGTCTGAGTTTTACTGGACAGAAAATGTACTGAAAGAAGACACAATAAGTATCTTTAAACCGTGACACAGAAATTAGACATCTTTGTTAATACAAGAAACCTCTCTAAAGAGAAAAAAGGGCTAGGGTTTATGGTTACATCCTTTAAAATATTCAAACTGCCAATTTTTATAATTTTTATGAGTTTCTCAACTTCCTGTTTCCACCTGCTTTGGTATAATCAGAGTGCAGCCTTTTTTCCACATCTTCTTTTGTCCTAAGAGGTTGATCCTCATCTCTGTTCATGTGAAAATTGTTGGGCTGTTTTTTTAACATATATTTTTAGGATTGTCTTTAAATATTGCAGTATTGTCTTTACGCTCCCATGCATATTTCCCCACAGACTGCTTACAGAGATAGCCTGCAATTTGAATTTAAAAAATCACTCAAATGAATTCCATACTTCAGAAACATCTCACAAACCAAACATGAAGAAACTCCTCACCTGTAGCACAGAGGCCTCCAGCAGCTGCAGGGAGCGCTGCCTAAACCTTTCCAAAGTCCAGGCAGGATGAGAGGGTGGGAGCTGCTGTGTGAGGGCTGGGCACACACTGCCTAATCCTAAGCCTACACTACCACATTTATCTACTCAATAAGTAACTTTTTATAAAAGCAAGCATGACTAAGTGTACACAGCAATAGAATTGCTCACTCTAGCTGAGCATGTTGATGCAAGCACACATTTTTAGATGTCAGTATCGTTAAATTCATCCAATGCAGCTTTTGCTTTTATGCATTAAGACTTACAAGAGTATTTGATAGAACATCCTGTGGAGATACTGAATTGTACTTTTCACCGAAGTAATTTAAGAACACATTAATGGCAGTTATGTAAACTGAACAAACTTCATCCTATATATTTTTATTAATTTCCCCCCTTTAGTACAGAAAGGTCATTTAGTAAAATTAGGTCCTTATTCATAGAAAACCCAGATCTTACCATACTTTTGTAGGAAAAGTTAATCAATCACATTTTTCTGTATGTGTATGTGATTACTCAGGCAAGTACTGTCAGCTTTTATTCCTTTGATTGGAAATTATTCCAAATGCTGAAATGTACCATATTTCAAAAGCATAAATTTATATGAATTTCTTAGAATTCTCTAGTTTTAATTAAAAATACCATGATTTTTTGAAACAAAACAAAACCCCATAAAACCACAGTTCTTTGGAAAAAACCAAACGGTTCTTGACAGAGAGACAGAATATGACTTGACACAGTAAACTGGATTCTACATGAGGGCATACAAATCAAGAAATATCAAAGGAATTCAATCCTGATTTGGATACTGAGGCATCTAGTTTCATGTTATAGTTTAATGAGAACAGTTTTAATTCCCAGAATCTGATTGTGAAATTACATTACAAAATAAAATACTTAGACAACATTTAGTTATGTACATTCTGCTCCAAAAAATGGACTGTGGAAATTCTTTACATTTCTCTTAGAAATACATACAAACCACAGCAGAGACCAACAGTCCACTGGCAATTAATAGACATGAGTCAACTTCAGGGAAAAATACCTGTGGAAAGTCTTAATCTAATACTGGTTCAGTAACAGAATTTCAGTGTCTGTTCAGACTACTTTAAGTAGTTTGTTCTTCTTGCCCCAAAACATTATCCCAGTTTACCTTGCATGATGGCTGGGTACTTGTTAGAGTACATCTTTCACAGAAACAGATGCCAAATATTAAGAAAAGGACATTAGGAGCTCAGAAAATTACAATACAGAAAGTCCAGGCAGGTGTACACTGTGTGAGTAATCTAAAACAGAAGAAAAAGTAAAATTGACTGTGCCCCTGTGATACCTTCCTATACATATTTTATGGAAAACTTTACATAGCTTACCCTTTATCTTACTTCAAAACACACCATTTACATTATTACTTAAAAAGAAACACAGATATACTTGAAAAGAAACACAGATATATAATAACTAGTTTGTTAGACTGAAGGAACAAATAATTTAAAGCTCTTTTACCAGTCTAGACAACTTGTACATTCATTTGAATGTGAGTTCACACCAAGTGCTGCAAGATAGGAATTACATTCAGAGAAATGGGTATCAACCTCCATTCCAAATTTATCATCAGTACACACTAATGATCATCAATTTGGGAGAGGACAAAGTAACAAAAAATCTCTTATATAGCCCCAAAGTGCAAATGATTAATTTGTTAAGGAAAAGACATTAAATGCAGTAGTTTTCCTACAGGTAGCTGAATTTCACATGAAGTGGAAATTTTTTAGTTTTGGTTATGTTTTATTTTGTCACACAAGACAAAGAAACTACAACTTCTAATCCCACAAAAATATGCTTAGACCACACAAGTCTTCCTAATAAACCATTACAGAAGCAACAGTTTCCTGGTTTGAACTAAATGTTTGTGGAAGCACAAATTCATTAATCTTTGCATTGTGCACAAATCAATTTTGACAATCTTTAGTGTTCTGCTTCCCCCCTGCCAATCATTTCAGTTGGGAACTTAGAAGTTACTTTAAAGCTGTTCTTAACTTACTTGATGACAAAAAACCTAAGATTGCTGCAATGAAGTGAATTTTAGGCAAATACACTGGTATTCTCTTCAGCTCATTAGAGATGGATCAAACTAAGGCTGCACAAGAAATCAGTATTTATGATCAAAGACAGATCCCAACTGCCTGAAACAAAGCAGTTTCAGTGAAAATGCAACCACTGGAGTCTGGTGATGAGAACTGAACTTTAAGAAGTATTCTGCATTTTGTCTGAAAAACATGTGCTAGTCATCAAATATCTCTCAGAATTCTAAACACCAAAAGAACAGATGAAAACAAAAATTGATAGGTACTTAAAACTATGATGCCTAGTTCTCCCATACACATATATATATAAAAATTAACTTACATTATAATAATATCAAACTGCATAGCATTACAAAGGAAGGCAACTTGAATGGCCGAAAGAAAAAATGTGAGAATTACCAACTCTATTATTACCATTCTGGAATTTTTAATACCACAGAGTAGACTGTTGCTAGCAACAGCTATAGCCCAATTTAAGCAAAGCCTGCCTTAATTCCAGTGAATGCAGAAATCATTCATTCAGATAAGTTGTTGCATGCTCTGCTTTCAGGTCCTCTTTGCAGGTTTTGCTGTTAACTGTTTCTCTCTTTCAAGTTCCTTCTCACGTTGCTGTTCTCGTTCCAACTCCTCCTTCTGCCTCTTTTGTTGCAGCTTAAGTGCTCTTTTCTAAACAGAAAAGACAAGGAAATAATTTTAAGTTTTATAGATATATTCAAGTTGGTGCAATAAACAAAATCCCTCCCATTCTCCCTCTCTCCAACACACCCTCCTTATGACTGAATGTAGCATAAACTGTTCATGTTGGCTTCATCCCTCCCACTTTCAGCTTACTGTTCAGAAATGGCAAGTTTGTGATCTACACTGGGAAAAAACACACTGGAATCCCTTCAGGCTCACTAAAAGTCACCCTTTGGGTACACTTGACAAGGTTCTTAGCATGCAATTTACTGCCTCTAAGAAAAAATTCTCTTGTTGAACACACTGAAGGACTAACCTTGCCAGAATGTAACCAAGGACTGTCGATACAGCATGATGCCACTGAACTTATGCCACTGTTAATTAAATTAATTATGCCACTGTACATTAAATAGGAGAAATTCTTACATTTGTGACTATCTAGTTTCCATTGAAAAGAAACTGAAACAACAAAGAGAACTACTTGGAATGGAGTGGATTAAGCAACAGAACAAGGCATGATTCTTACACCATCTAAACATGAAGATGACACTGAAAATTAGGAGCAGTTCAGATGTGTAAGTTGCTTGAGCACCATAACGAGCAAATGAAAGTTTAAAAACATACATGGCTTGGAGCTACTATCCTTTTAAGATAAAATTCTATTTCAATCAGAATTTTCAGCATGCATCCAAAATAAAAGTTGGAAGTCAATAATACAGAAATAAATATCTGTATTGGAAAGTAAAAATATTTATCCCACTCACTTTTAACTTTGATGTCTTCTCATGCAGCATCATCATTTCATTTCTAATATTCACTAACTTGTTGTGATAGTGTTTAGCTTCTGAAAACTTAAAAACCATAACTGTTAAAGCAGTGACTGTTAAGCTAGAATAGTTGTTTTATAAAGCTACACAGCAAAATAGCAATCAAAAACATAGTGATTACCAGAACAGTTTGATAACGGAACAAACATGTTCAAGTTTATATATAAAATTTGCATATTACATATACCAATATAGAAAATTACTACATCTCAGCAGTTGTACCCAGTAATCTATTGAGTTAAGATTCACAAAACAGAACAAAAATATTACCACTTTATGCACCATATATGAGTGTTTCATGCACCCTTCCTGCTAGTCTGGGGAAGTGCACAGAGCCCATGCTGGGCCTCAATCCTACCGAAAAAATGTGTACATTTGCTCTGGCTACTGGCTTTGAACAGCCAGTCTCACTAATGCTGCCTGACTCAGCCAGTGCTCTCTTCCCACTGCCCTTCCTATTTGAGGGAAATATGCTGGTTCCCACCCTCTCCAGCAGTTTGTCCCTAATATCTGAACTGGTTTTCTTTCTGTAGGTCATTAAGGACAAGGAAAAGACACAAGCTGCTACTAATGCTTCAGCAAGAAAATCTGTGCTAATCTAGAGTTTAAAAGGCATTACTGGTACTTACCAAAGCATTAATATCAAGAATGGAGTTACAGTCTTTGAATTTTGAAATCTCTTGTTCTAATGTTTCTAGCAAGACCACTTGGTTCTGTCTAAAACAAAAAAAAGATGCATAAACCCAAAGTGAAGCACCACTTATGCTTTTCAACCAGTCCTTTAAATAGACTTTTAATCAAAACAGTATCAATATACACTTCCCAGTACCAGATTCCTCTTATGCATTGCTAGGTGATTTCAATAAAAAAATGAGTAAATTATTTTAGAAAAATCCAAGCTACTGTTTGTTGCACAAATTCAGCTGGCATCATACAGCATGGATATCCAGCATGAATATCCCTAGACTCTGAAGAGGCACTCTCCAGGTTGCAGTGGTTGAATGAAAGAAAGAACAATTAGCTCTTGACTTTCTACTTGGGTGACTCTGTGTCATGATGCAAGACTAAGTTATTTCTGTACAGAACTTGTGTGGATTCCTGGTGATTATTAAGGATCTCCATCCCACACAGATCAGCTCAAGTCTTTCCAGACAAAGGCTGTCCTTGGCAGCAGCATAACCACATCATGTGTAGTGAAACCCAAACCACGGTACCCTGCAAAACCTGCGATGGATCTGTGTAAAGCTCTTTCCAGTACCTCCGTATCCATGGCAGATCTGGTCTGCATTTGAAACCAACTGCTCTCAGTTATCAGTGAGGAATCAGTGTACAAAACTCTTATCTGTTTAGCTCCTTACTTGTATTTTTCAAGTATTTTGCAATACAGTTTAGAGACCGAACAACAAACAATATATCTCACTACAAGATGCCCTGAATACAAACTGCATGTCTCCAAGCAAAATAAATCCAGCTTTTAGCACACTTTTCCATTGCAGAAGTGAATAAGCATTTAAGAAATCTACATGTCTTTTGCTCTGCCTGGCTTAGGGGACTTTCGTCTTCTAGCGTTACACATTCTTCAGCCAAAGTGCTCACAGGCTACGCTGCAGCTTATACACCTGCTGGTACTCCCACAGATCACTGAATTATTCAGGCTGCTCTAGTCAGGATACAGAAATGCTGATAAACTATATTCCACTTAAAGGGAGCTGGCACATTATACTGAAAAAAGTAGCAAAACAAAGTATGCATGGATATGAAGATGGTTTCAAAAATCTGCTTACGTAAGTTCCTGCAGTGCTAATTTTGATCGCTGAAGATCAGGCAGATAGTGGGAGATCAATCCTTCAGTTAGCTGCTCCACAGCTTTCTCATCTATTAAAGGCAGATCTTCTACAACTCCTTCATCTGGAGATGCATCACTGGGACCTACACCAAAGAACAGCAAGGCTGAATGTGACAGCTCAGCACACACTTCAAGTTTCACCTAGAGCAACTGTATTTTCCTTTTCAAAAATTGAAAGCATTAAAACACTGACGTTAAAATTCTCTGCACTTTTTCAACTAAACTGGGATTTCATTTTCCTCCTCTTCTTTATTCCTCCCTTACTCCCAGGCCTGTATCACAAGCTTCTTGGTAAACCCTTTTAAAAATGGGCAACATCAGTGTTCTGAGTATGTATCAAGAGCACCTAAACATTAACAGCCCCCAACCTTTGCTTTCAAGGTCTGAGAACAAACTAGGCTATGAAAGGTCTTCACCTGTCACTCAAAACAACACGGGCTCACTGAAACACCTCATGCTGAACTCCGAGAGTTTGCAGGAGTTGGTTCACAGCAACTCTAAGTTTCGTATGGGCACACAATGATTATTTTTTGCCTGCAGTGCTCGTGGAAGACAAAGCCCTTTAACCCACAGGCCCCCCGCACCGGAGAGAACGCTGCCGGGGGCAGCACTTCGCCTCCGAGGGAGCGCGGCCGTAGCACCGGGGGGTA
>NW_008239758.1:2898263-2901481 GCF_000691975.1 Corvus brachyrhynchos | reverse complement strand
GGAGCAGCACAGCGCAGCCCCGTGAGCTCTGCTGCCGCGGCAGAAAACAGCTAAAATCACTGCAGGTGCCCTTTCCTAGGGACGTCCTTGCTCATCTGTTTAATAGGTTTGTATTTTATTGTCCAGAAACCATGCAGACTATAGACTACTCGTAGCTTTTGTTTCTTAGGAAATGAATAACTAGCTTTTGTGTGTGGGTCTGTCTCTGCATCTCCCCCAACAGTCTGCAAGAGCAATAACTTCACACAGAATCACAGAGCAGAGATGGAAGGGACCCAGAGGGATCATTAAGTCTAGCTCGTAAGTGAGTGGCCATACAGGGATCAAACAGCCACCTCGGTGTTATCAGCACCCTGCTCTAACCAACTTGCAAGTATATATATTCTTTAATGAAAAATCACTTTTATATCGCATGGTAGGATTTATATTTTTTCCCTCTTTTACCTATAAAGGTCTTTTCAAGAAATGCAGGTGCAACTATAGAAAGAAACTAACGAAGCACCACTCAAAGTTTTTTTAATGCAGTATTTTAATATATTACTAAATATTCAAGATTAAATTAAATTCAGACAGTCCCCCTAATGCTCTTCGGAAACAGACCAAGGCAAAACAATGGGCTTTTGAGATAATCTGTCAACCTCAAAACTAACATTTTTAACAGCAAGATTGTTGCAAATTCATTTGCATTTTTCTTCATATGCATATTCTAATTAACTATTGATCACAATTATGTTACTATTCCATCATCAGATTAAAAACTCACCCATTTTTCTTTTTCTGTTCTTTTAAAGAAGCAACAGCAGGAAGTTGTTAATTAACTTGAACAGACTCAACTCAATTCTTAATTACAACTGGTTAGCAATTTTACTTAAAAGTTTCTTCTGGTAGGGGGGAAAAACCACAACTTTTGTTGAAAGTTTCACTGGGAAAGACTTCTCAGCTTCCAGATGGAATTTCTAGTAAGAACAAGTGAGATAATGACTCTGAAATAGTCTCACTTGAGATGTGGGAGTTTCAGATTTGTGCTCCTGCTTTGCCTGTTCCAGGCCTTCCCACGTCTTGCAGAAATAGACTAAGGATTGGAATAGAAAGCTGGTATCTGGTTTTCTAGACAAATTAAAATTTAACTATTTGTCAACCCAAATGCTCCAAAAAAGAGACTGATGGAAAACTTTTCTTGTTCCTTTCTTCTGCAAAATGTCCTCTGTTTCACAGTAACTATTTCCCAAGTGCCTATGTATGTAATACTGTTAACACCAAATAACCGTATTTCATTTTCATTTTATGTTGTAGCAACTGTGTTCAGAAGCTTTTAATGCAACACTGTCACACATTTTGGATTTTATTGTTGCAACTGATTTAAGCAGTTACATGTATTGTAACCGTGCCCCAGCCTAGAAATCTGACAGAAATGAGTTAAGGTAACTTGTATAGCAAATAGGATGTTTTAAACCATCAGCTTTGGAAGTGCCACATGACTTCAGGGATGACAACATGAAAAGGAAATACTTCACATTAATAGGTAACCTCTTAAAGACTCTCCGTCCTTATTAAGTAAATGAGACTATAGAAAGAGTAGAGCCTTGGCTGCCACAATAAAGAAATGGAGTGTAGCAGGCTGGTACAAAAGGTTCTGTTCAACAGAGGCTCATCTTACCAATGTATGAACTGGTTCTTGACTCGACAACACTTCAGATCTGGTCTTAATTATTCAGTTAAAGGTGAGCTGGCAAAGCTCAGTGCACTGGTTTAGTGTGTTAGTCCTCCCAGCTACTACCCTTCCTCAGTGCTGAAAGTTTCTGTTCCTGTAGAAGCAGCAAAGCTCCAGTGCAAAGCCCCAACATTTTAAGACAGTTTTAAAAGCAGTTGTTTTGGTGGCTCCTGGAACCTGGCTGCTCATGTCTGTGTGTCCTACCTTGTGCTGGTGCAAGTGGCAAAACTCTTGAAACACAGATTGAGTTAAATCGCCCAAAGAGAAACATTAAAAATGGATTAACTGGAACACAGCTGGGAGGACTTTTCTAGGCAGCAAGGCTGGCTTAACTGGTTCCCAGCCTTGGCTGCTCATTCTGACTCCCACACTGTTCAGTGCCCCCTCAGTTTGACAACTGTCATATTGATGTCTAAGCGAGTTGAGATCACGGAAGCAGTCTCAGTTACACGAACAAATATATCCAAACCCCTTCCAATATGCATTGTTTCATTCTGGCCCATTTCAGGGACTCAGTTCGTTGTCTGGTCCCTGAACAATTGTGCTGATAATGCTGCCAGGGGAATTATGAGGTGCGTGAAAGGGCAGGAGATGGCACCATTTTAGCCACTTGAGGAAGAATAACTTGAGATTACATGCTCAGGAAAACAGTCACATTGTAAAGTGACAAGGGAGCTCAAAGCGTCATACTGTCTATTTTTGGGCATCATTAAGAGAACAACAATAAGCAACCTCCACCCAAGGCCAGTTCCAAGAAGGGGCTCACTCCACGTTCTGCAGCACCGCCCTGATGCCTGCCAGAATCTGCTATCAGCCCTTACCAGAAAAGGAGTGCCAAAATCCTGCACTTCTATACAACTCTCCAGTCTTCACTTGGTAACTTCCTTCAACCAAGTAAAAAAAACAAGATATGTACTTTCTCTCTGACAGGCATAATTTCCCAGAAATATTTATGGCTTCGGGAACTGACTGAATACAGTAATAGAATTTGGCCATAGGTACAAACAGCTGCTGAGCACATGTCGGCTGCAAATCAGGAGAAAATTTCTAGTACTCAGACCAATGAGGAGTGGGAATAACCTCTCAGAAAAATTAATAAAGGCAAAAATCTAATTACTCTTAAGTTAGAGCACAGTTATGAAAGGAATTATACATCAGCAGGGTCCCTGCGGTTTGTTTCTCCTTACATCCTTTAAGGAATGTTCAGAAAGGCATATGAGACTTCCTATAAGCCTGCCTTAATGGAGCTATTGAAACGGTGTAAAGAGCTGTGCAGTGACAGAGAAAGAGAAAAGCAACACAATGCAAACTTCTGCCTTTCAAAATCTGAAGCCAGAGCACGGAACTATGCAGTTCAGGCTTCCAGCGTACATGGAGACAGCCTCTTGTCTGTCATAGACCACCATACCTGCATTGTATGGCTTTGGCAGTTCTTAGTCTCTACCTCGCGTGGCATTTACCCACTCAACACAAGCGCACGGAGGAACGGGAACAGCCCCTCAGGCCA
>NW_008239758.1:2894906-2897238 GCF_000691975.1 Corvus brachyrhynchos | reverse complement strand
GCCTGCGGCAGCCGGCGGGAGCGCTCCAAGCAGAGGAAGGTGAAGAAGCGGCTGACGCTCGCTGCCCTTCTCTACCTCCTCTTCATGACGGGGGAGCTCATAGGTGAGTCGGGGGCCTTCTGTGCCGTCCCTCCGGCATGGTGCCTCACAGCTCGTCACCCTGCTCCGGCCGTGGCTTTGAAAAGGTATTTGCTGAGAGAAACCATCAGTCCACTAGAGAGACCACAGAGATGAGCTGCACGTGCACAGAGTGAGAGGGAATAAAGTCCACCTGTATTTTCCATGAAAGAATTTGGAACTTCTCTTTCCTGAATCTCTTACCAATCCCCCGAAGTGGTATTAAATATGCATATTTTTCTTTGTCTAATGGCTTTTTATTTGTCCTTTTAAGTTTTTAAGGTGTTTTTAACAAAGGAGAAGTGGCATGAACAATTTCAGTCACAGCATTGTTTGATCACTGCCCTAAAATCTTGATGTGTTTGCAACAAGAGAAAAAGAGGGTAATAGAGTTTCAAATGTGACATTACCATAAGAACAAAAGTAATATTGGGGGGGTATTTGTCCTTATTCACCAGATACAGCAATACACATGTTACTTAGAACTGAAAAGACAAGTCCTGAGCTATCAACAGCAATCCAGTGAAAAAGTCACTCTCTTGAGAACTTCTTGATGTCCTGCTGTGCTCTGGACTAGCATGTGCTCCATCCAGACATAAATCATATGAGCACAGTCAATTAAAGTGCTATTTTAACACCTTCTGCTACAACGTGTAAGAATACCAAGTAGTCACATTAAATTATTTGTAGTTTTTGTTAGTATTTGCAGAAGTATAGTGGGGTTTTACCTGAAAATGAGTTCCTATATAAAGATCTGATTGTTGGTCAGAAGAGTGAACCTATTGCTCAAGTTCAGCTTTTATTGCTCCCTCCTAATGACCGTGCAGGATGAGGAGACCTGTGCATTATACACCAGTCTGTACTGAACAACTGTGCTTTATCTAATAAGCTATAGCAGCATAGACTTGAAATAAAATGAGTGTCCCTGAGATGCATAGATTAGCTGTTAAATGTTATGACTTGGCCATTGTCTAATCATTTTTACAAAATTCAGTATTTATCTTTTAATCTCATTTCCTGTGTCCTGTTACTATTTGTTTTTTTGGATACATCCATGCCATGCAGTGCAAGTGTCTGCTGGGTGTGACTCAGCCTCCTGAAAAATGCTTAAACGCTCTCATCCACTGTCCCCTGTTTTGAGTTGTGGGGAGCACTACACAGTGCCACTACATTGATGTGTATGTTGAGCCAGGTCTCTCCATTGCAATTAATTGCTTTTAAATTTCTTTATTTTCAACATTCAAGTCTGAATCAGAGCTAATCAGATTAATTACTTGCCATAATTCAAACATGAAAAAAAAATCAAATCATAAAAACTTTCTGGAAGTGAAGAACAGTAGCATGGGACCCACATCCTCCTCCTGACTTCTGCAAATTAAGTCAATTGAGTGCTCGTGTGAAGTGAGCTTGAGCTCATGCTCTTGGATGATTTTGCTAGGACAGCTGTGAATTGTGTCTTTAAGACAAATTTGTGCAAGATGGATAGGAAGCAAAATGATTGCTAGAGGATAAATAATGCAGTTTGTCCCACAGACGCAGGGGAAGAAAACCCCTAGAATGAATGTTCCATTTGTCAGAGAAAGACCAGACTATTGACTGTGTCTGCCCCAGTTTTATTTGGGGCCTTATTTCAGGAACATGGGTTAATAGAAAAAAAGTGGGTTTGCCCTTCAGCATGTCTCAGTGTGTGGCTGGTCATTAATAACACTGCCACAATACATCAGCTTATTATGGCTAAGGCACTATGTGTCAAACTGGTTGTGGGGATTTGGCTGAACGCCTCCATTTGCCCCCTGGCTCCATGTTTTGTTCTCTGGCTGAGATTTTAGTTCAGCATGAACTCAGGTAAATTTGATAAGCAATAGTGTTGTATTTTAGGCTTAGACATCCTTTAACATGAGAGTGATGTTAACTGATTGTGTTCCTATCAGAGTTCTGATGTACACTGAATTTAGTTCATCTGAAGGGCCTCTTACTGAATAATGTCCAAGCTGTTGGCAGGTTGATGCTCCAGTCACTGGGAGTGTTTCTACTGGGGCTTTGGATCTGATTCATGCAGTTGTAGACATCTCCATAGCTAGTGCAGGGAGAGCTCTAGAAATAATAGATGTTGAGAGTAAAAATACTCTCTCATCACTGTCACATCATCTATTGTTCTTCCCATACAGTCAGGACTTGTGCAGGCTGAATTTGTCTGTACAGAGTGTTAGTGCTG